>NC_052151.1:200498631-200529023 GCF_902713615.1 Scyliorhinus canicula
ACCCCAACTCCCCAACTCCCAAACACCCCAACTCCCCAACTCCCCCCAACTTCCCAACTCTCCAACTCCCCGATTCGCCAACTCCCCCAACTCCCAAACTCTCCAACCCTCCAACTCCCCAACTCCCCAACTCTCCAACTCTCCAACTCCCCAACAACCCAAGTCTCCAACACCCCAACTCTACAATCCCCAACTCCCCAACACCCCAACTATCCCAACACCCCAACTCCCCAACTCTCCAACACCCCAAATCTCCAACTCGCCAACTCCCCAATTCTACATCTCCCCATTCCAAACTCCCCAACACCCCAACACCCCAACTCCCCAACACCCCAACTCCCCAACACCCCAACTCTCCAACCCTCAAACTCCCCAACATCCCAACATCCCAACTCTCCAACCCTCCAACCCTCCAACACCCCAACACCCCAATTCTCCAACACCCCAACTCTACAATCCCCAACTCCCCAACTCCCAACTCTCCAACTCCCCACTCCTGACCTCCACAACTCCCCAACACCCCAAGTCTCCAACACCCCAACTCTACACTCCTCAACTCCCCAACTCCCCAACTCTCCAACTCCCCAACACCACAAGTCTCCAACACCCCAACTCTACAATCCCCAACTCCCCAACTCTCCAACACCCCAACTCCCCAACTCCCAAACACCCCAACTCCCCAACTCCCCCCAACTTCCCAACTCTCCAACTCCCCGATTCGCCAACTCCCCCAACTCCCAACTCTCCAACCCTCCAACTCCCCAACTCCCCAACTCTCCAACTCTCCAACTCCCCAACAACCCAAGTCTCCAACACCCCAACTCTACAATCCCCAACTCCCCAACACCCCAACTATCCCAACACCCCAACTCCCCAACTCTCCAACCCTCCAACTCTCCAAAATCCCAACATCCCAACTCTCCAACCCTCCAACCCTCCAACACCCCAACACCCCAACTCTCCAACACCCCAACCCTCCAACTCTCCAACTCTCCAACATCCCAATTCTCCACCCTCCAACTCCCCAACTCTCCAACTCTCCAACACCCCAACTCCCCAACACCCCAAGTCTCCAACACCCCAACTCTAAAATCCCCAACACCCCAACTCCCCAACACCCCAACTCCCCAACACCCCAACTCTCCAACACCCCAACTCCCCCCAACTTCCCAACTCTCCAACCCTCCAACTCTCCAACATACCAACATCCCAACTCTCCAAGCCTCCAACCCTCCAACACCCCAACTATCCAACACCCCAACTCTCCAACCCTCCAACTCCCGACCTCCACAACTCCCCAACACCCCAAGTCTCCAAAACCCCAACTCTACAATCCCCAACTCCCCAACTCCCCAACTCCCCAACTCTCCAACTCCCCACTCCTGACCTCCACAACTCCCCAACACCCCAAGTCTCCAACACCCCAACTCTACACTCCCCAACTCCCCAACACCCCAACTCCCCAACACCCCAACTCTCCAACACCCCAAGCATCCAACACCCCAACTCTACAATCCCCAACTCCCCAACCCTCCAACTCCCGACCTCCACAACCCTCCAACTCCCCAACTCCCCAACACCCCAACTCCCAAACACCCCAACTCCCCAACTCTCCAACTCTCCAACCCCCCACTCCCGACCTCCACAACACCCCAACACCCCAAGTCTCCAACACCCCAACTCTACAATCCCCAACTCCCCAACACCCCAACTCCCCAACACCCCAACTCCCCAACACCCCAACTCCCCAACTCTCCAACTCTCCAACTCTCCAACACCCCAACTCCCCAACTCCCCCCAACTTCCCAACTCTCCAACCCTCCAACTCTCCAACATCCCAATATCCCAACTCTCCAACCCTCCAACCCTCCAAAACCCCAACACCCCAACACCCCAACTCTCCAACACCCCAACCCTCCAACTCTCCAACTCTCCAACATCCCAACTCTCCAACACCCCAACCCTCCAACTCTCCAACTCTCCAACATCCCAACTCTCCAACCCTCCAACCCTCCATCTCCCCAACTCTCCAACTCCCGACCTCCACAACACCCCAACACCCCAAGTCTCCAACACCCCAACTCTACAATCCCCAACTCCCCAACTCTCCAACTCCCCAACACCCCAAGTCTCCAACACCACAACTCTACAATCTCCAACTGCCCAACTCCCCAATTCCCCAACTCCCCAACTCCCCAACAACCCAACTCCCCAACTCCCCCCAACTCCCAAACTCTCCAACCCTCCAACTCCCCAACTCCCCAACTCCCCAACTCCCCAACTCTCCAACTCCCCAACACCCCAACTCCCCAACTCTCTAACTCTCCTTACCGCAGGGTTAGTCACTCTACTATCTAGTTAATCAATCATATTTTATTACTTTCTCAATGTTTCTATTTCAAATTTAACAGGTTTCCTACCAGCCAATCAGGTCACAGCTTTACTGTTGTTCGCTTTAGTTCCCCCCCCCCCCCCACCCCACCCCCCGCCCCGGCCCACACACACACCCACAATTTGAAAAGGTCTGTGTACCACTTACCTTCCCAGGATGCTCTCTGGATCTCTCCCTGCAGATTAACAGTTACGGAACCGGAAGAAGAAAACAAAACAAAAAGGGAAAAAGCACCGATCTGCACTGAATTACCAAACTTTTCCAAATGTCCGAGTTCCAATCCCCACTCTGGCTGACTCTCTCACTCAGGATATCTCGGCTTTACCGTGCGCAAAGCTTACTGAGAGTGCGCTTTGTGTCTACCTTTTATATAGAACTCAGCTAAACTAAGATTCCAGTCCCACCAACACACCATTCCCAATTTCCCGCCACGCCAAATCCCCCACTCCCAATTCCAATCCCATCAACTCCCCAATTCCCCAACTCTCTCACTCCTCAACTCTCCAACTGCTCAGCCCACCACTAAGACCTGAAGCGGTGGGGAGCGGGGTGGGGGGCACCGAACTCACCGAGCCATCCTTCAGCCACTGGTGGAAGGTAGCCTTGCCAGGGGCAGGACGCTGGAGTTCTGGGACCCCAGGGCGGCCGTCATTGCACTGGAGCAGGATCCAATCCACCAGCCGCTCCTCCAAATCCTGGTCATACTTCTGGTCGATTTTTTTCTGCACTTGGAGGCTGAGCCCGTACTTTGGTCCGGCGTTCGCCATCGCTCACTTGTCACGGTGCAGTTCGGGGAGGCCTGGCAGGCGAAGAACAGTTTACAAAAGATCGAACAAGCAAAGTGTCGGCCCTGGTAATGAGACAAAGTGATAATCGGGTCTTCAGGTGAATGGAGAGGTGTTGGTGCGACAGGTAAAAGACAGAAACACAGCATAAGCAGTTTAACATTGGAAAGTGTGAATATATATACTACAGAAAGGACAGAGCAAAGATAAAATAAATATAATAATACAGTGGGATCAAACACTCCCAGGACAGGTACAGCACGGGGTTAGATACAGAGTAAAGCTCCCTCTACACTGTCCCCATCAAACACTCCCAGGCAGGTACAGCACGGGGTTAGATACAGAGTAAAGCTCCCTCTACACTGTCCCCATCAAACACTCCCAGGACAGGTACAGCACGGGGTTAGATACAGAGTAAAGCTCCCTCTACACTGTCCCCATCAAACACTCCCAGGGCAGGTACAGCACGGGGTTAGATACAGAGTAAAGCTCCCTCTACACTGTCCCCATCAAACACTCCCAGGACAGGTACAGCACGGGGTTTGATACAGAGTAAAGCTCCCTCTACACCGTCCCCATCAAACACTCCCAGGACAGGTACAGCACGGGGTTAGATACAGAGTAAAGCTCCCTCTACACTGTCCCCATCAAACACTCCCAGGACAGGTACAGCACGGGGTTAGATACAGAGTAAAGCTTCCTCTCCACTGTCCCCATCAAACACTCCCAGGACAGGTACAGCATGGGGTTAGATACAGAGTAAAGCTCCCTCTACACTGTCCCCATCAAATATTCCCAGGACAGGTACAGCATGGGGTTAGATACAGAGTGAAGTTTATTTCTGATTTGGAGGGACGGTAGATTTTCCCGGAACCCTGTTTTATGTCGAGATCAGACTCTGCATCCTGCCCTAAAGTGAAAACAACCAAAGTTTTCATCCAGTTTCTGAGTCAGTGAGTAATCTGTTGTGAAATGGGCCCTGGTTTGAACCTGTCTTGGCAGTGTTAACCAATCCCACAGCTCCTCTAACTGCCACACCTAATTCAGGTTCCCAAAGCACCACGCTTGGTCCCAGAGAATAGGGAGAGTCAGAAAGGACTCCGATCGAGTAGCGAAAGGCAGAGAGGGAAGGGGAGAAGGAGACTGTGTCAGAGAGAGAGAGAGAGCGGGAAGATCAAGAGCGATTGAGAGAGGGAAGCACAAAGTGCAGACAGAAACAGTGGGGAAGCGTGTGACAGGGACAGAGTGAGACAGACAGACAGCGAGTGAGGGAGAGAGAAACAGAGAGAGAGAAAGGAGAAAAAGACATAAAGAGAGATACCAACTTGGAGAGAGAGGGAGAGGTAGAATGAGCGAAAGAGACAGATAGAGAGGGACAGACAGGCAGAGAGAGAGAGAGATTCGTCGAATCGCTCAGCAAAGGGAATGAGTCCCTATTTTACTTGGGAATGAGTTAGGATATGAAAGTTTAAAAGTACAGGATAAAAGTGGGACTTGCAGAAGGTGGAGGGATTTGGGGCTGGGGTGGGACTGACACACACTGAGGTTGAGAGCAGAGATTGAACCTTACCTGTGTTAAAGCAACGCTCACAAAACACTTCCTGAATTCCACTGTCAGAGAAACAGGTTCAAGGTGTGAGGGGAGGGGTGAGAGAGGGGAACTGCGAGAGGGAGGAGAGTGGAGAGCCGGGGAGGAGCGGAGTGGAGGGGGAGGGGGGGAGTGAGGAGGAGGGGAAGAGGGGAGGGGGAGAGGGGAGTGAGGAGGGGAAGAGGGGAGTGGGGAGGGGGGAGTGAGGAGGGGGAGGGGGTTGAGGGGAGAGGGGAAGTGGGGAGGGGGGAAGTGGGGAGGGGGAGAGGGGAGTGAGGAGGGGGGAGTGAGGAGGGGGGAGGGGGTTGAGGGGAGAGGGGAAGTGGGGAGGGGGAGAGGGGAGTGAGGAGGGGGGACGAGAGGACTGGTGAGGGGGAATGAGGAGGGGGTAGAGGGGAGGGGGAGAGGGGAGTGAGGAGGGAGGGAGTGAGGAGGGAGGGGAGGGGGAGTGAAGAGGGAGGGGAGGGGGAGGGGGAGGGGGAAGTGGGATGGGGAGAGGGGAGTGAGGAGGGGGACGAGAGGAGTGGGGAGGGGGTAGAGGGGAGTGGGGAGGGGGGAGTGAGGAGGGAGGGGAGGTGGAGTGAGGAGGGAGGGGAGGGGGAGTGAGGAGGGAGGGGAGGGGGAGTGAGGAGAGGGGAGGGGGAAGTGGGGAGGGGAAGAGTGGAGTGAGGAGGGAGGGAGAGGATAGTGAGGAGGGGGAAGAGGGGAGTGAGGGGAGGAGGAAGGGGGAGTGGGGAGGGGGGAAGTGGGGAGGAGGGGTGGAGGGGAGAGAGGAGGGGGGAAGAGGGGAGTGGGGAGTGGCAGAGGGGAGGGGGAGAGGGAAGAGGGAAGTGAAGGAGGGGAGTTTGGAGGGGAGGAGAAGAGGGGGAAGAAGGGGAAAGGGGAGGCGGAGGGGAAGGGTTGGGAGGGGAGGTGAGGGGAGGGGGAGAGGTGGGGGTAGGGAGAGAGGAGGAGGGAGGGGAGAGGGGAGGGGAGGGAGGGGGAGGGGTGGGGAGGGAGGGGAATAGGGGAGGGGAGTTGGGAGGGGGAAGAGGGGAGTGAGGAGGGAGGGAGAGGGGAGTGAGGAAGGAGGGAGAGGGGAGTGAGGAGGGAGGGAGAGGGGCAGAGGGGAGTGGGGAGGGGGAAGAGGGGAGTGAGGAAGGAGGGAGAGGGGCAGAGGGGAGTGGGGAGGGGGAAGAGGGAAGTGAAGGAGGGGAGTTTGGAGGGGAGGAGAAGAGGGGGGAGAAGGGGTAGGGAGGAGAGGAGGAGAGGGGAGGGGAGGAGGGGGAAGAGTGGAAAAGGGGGAGGAGAGGAGGAGGGTGGAGGAAGTTGAGGTGGGAGGGGGAGAGAATGAGGTGGGAGGGGAGGGAGTTGAGGTGGGGAGGAGAAGAGTGGAGGGAGGGGAAGGGGGGAGGGTAGGTGGGGAGGATGGAGGAAGGGGAGGGCAGGGTGGAGGGAGTGTGAGGTAGGGGAGGGGAGTGTGGAGGGAGGGAAGGGGGTGGAGGAGGGGAATATGGGAGGGGAGTTGGGAGGAGGAAGAGGGGAGGTGGGAGGTGAGAGGGGAGGGGAGGGGGAGGTGAGTGGGGAGGGGGAAGAGGGGAGTGGGGAGGAAGAGGGCAGTGAGGAGAGTGAGTGACGAGGGGAAGAGGGGAGTGGGAGGGGGAAGAGGGGAGGGGAGGGGGAAGAGTGGTGTGGGGAGGGGTAAGAGGGGAGTGGAGGGGAGTTTGGAGGGGAGGGGAGGAGGTGGTGAGAAGGGGAAAGGGGGGAGGGGAAGGAGGCTGGGGAGGGGGAGGAGCAGGGGGAGGAGAGGAGGTGGGAGGGGAGGGAGTTGAGGTGGGGAGTGGAGGTGGAGTTGAGGTGGGCACTAAGGGCCATTTATCATGGCCAATCCACCTAACCTGCACGTCTTTGGATTGTGGGAGGAAACCGGAGCACCCGGAGGAAACCCACGCCCACACGGGGAGAACGTGCAGACTCCACACAGACAGTGACCCAAGCCGGGAATCGAACCTGGAACCCTGGCGCTGTGAAGCCACAATGCTATCCACTTGTGCTGCCCAAAGGGGAGGGGGAATGGGAGGAGGGAAGGAGTGGAGGAGCAGAGAGGGAGCAGTGGGAGGAAGGGAGGATGGGGCGAGTGATGGGGGGAGGTTGGGGAGTAGAAGGGTGGGGGAGTGGACGAGAGGGGGCTAGGTGGGAGCGGTGACAGGAGCTGCGGGGAGGCGAGGAGATGGAGTTGTGGAGGGGTATAGGGTGGGGACGGTGGTAGGGTAGGGGGGGAGGTGAGGGATTTGAAAGGATGTGAGGAGACAAGGGGGTTGGCGATGAGTGGGAGTGGAGAAGAGGAATGAGGAAGGGAAGGGAGGTGGGAGCGGGAAAGGGGATTGGGAGTGGTGGAGGGAGCAAGGTAAGAGAATGGAGGAGTGGTGAGACCATCAATTCACTCGGAACACGATTAGAAGTAAACTGTGGTTTTAATAGTCTTACAACTGAGCCTGCCTTCGACCAGAAGAACTGAGGGCAGGCTCACACGGCTGCAGCACTTTATACTTCTGGTAGTGGGAGGGGCCATGGGCGGAGCCAAGGGTGGAGCCCTGTACAAGCTCCTCATCTCCCCCTATGGGCAGAGCCGTGCAACGGCTCACATACAGAGTCTACAAGGACATAATACAGTGCAATGCAGTGTGAATTACATTCACCACATTCACCCCCTGTAAAAATATCCAGCGGGGGTGACGGGTCTACAGGTTGAGTCGGTCCGGTGTCCGAGTCGTCCTTTGGGATCGGCGGAGCACCGGGGTTGCAGCCTCTTCGGGTGGCTGGGTGGTGACGATCGGTGTGGGTATGATGGTGGACTCCGGGAGTGTTTCAGTCTGAGCTTCATTCCTGACCGGTGCGACGGGCGAAGGGGGGTGCAGGAAACCTATAGGCACGGGGGCACAGAGCGTGGGCAGGGAACCTATAGGCACGGGGGCACAGAGCGTGGGCAGGGAACCTATAGGTACGGGGGCACAGAGCGTGGGCAGGAAACCTATAGGCGCGGGGGCGCAGAGCGTGAGCAGGGAACCTATAGGCGCGGGGGCGCAGAGCGTGAGCAGGGAACCTATAGGCGCGGGGGCGCAGAGCGTGGGCAGGGAACCTATAGGCGCGGGGGCACAGAGCGTGAGCAGGGAACCTATAGGCGCGGGGGCGTGGGGGGTTGGGTGGGGTGTAGTGTGAGGGGTAACTCGGCGGTGGTGGTGGTGGTGGTGGATCCTGCAGGCGCCAGGTCCCGGAGGGAAACGGTGTCCTGACGGCCGTCAGGGTATTCAATAAAGGCGTAATTGGGGGTTTGAGTGAAGCAGTAGCACCCTTTCTACTAGCATAGAACATAGAACATTACAGCGCAGTACAGGCCCTTCGGCCCTCGTTGTTGCGCCGTCCTGTGAAACCCCTCTAAAGCCCATCTACACTATTCCCTTATCGTCCATATGCCTATCTAATGACCA
This sequence comes from Scyliorhinus canicula, assembly GCF_902713615.1. Taxonomy (NCBI): domain Eukaryota; kingdom Metazoa; phylum Chordata; class Chondrichthyes; order Carcharhiniformes; family Scyliorhinidae; genus Scyliorhinus; species Scyliorhinus canicula. The sequence goes on from NC_052151.1 coordinate 200,506,864, forward strand.
TTTGAATGCCCTTAGTGTTGGCGAGTCCACTACTGTCGCAGGCAGGGCATTCCACGCCCTTACTACTCTCTGAGTAAAGAACCTACCTCTGACATCTGCCCTATATCTATCTCCCCTCAATTTAAAGCTATGTCCCCTCGTGTTGGTCATCACCATCCGAGGAAAAAGGCTCTCAATGTCCACCCTATCTAATCCTCTGATCATCTTGTATGCCTCAATTAAGTCCCCTCTTAACCTTCTTCTCTCTAATGAAAACAGCCTCAAGTCCCTCAGCCTTCCCTCATAAGATCTTCCCTCCATACCAGGCACCAACCTTGTAAATCTCCTAAGTCCATTTTGTGTGCCCGGACATGCTTCCGGAGGAGAACCGGGCCCGGTGTCCTTAACCAAGATGGGAGCGAAGCCCCCGTGGTGGTGCCCCGAGGGAAAACAAATAATCGTTCGTGAGGGGTCAGGTTGGTGGCCGTACATAGGAGGGACCTAATAGCGTGGAGCGCATCGGGGAGGACCTCCTGCCTGTGGGAGGTCGGGAGATTCCTGGACCGGAGGGTCAGTAGGACGGTCTTCCAGACCGTCGCGTTCTCCCTCTCCACCTGCCCGTTCCCCCTGGGGTTGTAGCTGGTAGTCCTGCTCGAGGCGATGCCCTTGTCGAGCAGGTACTGACGCAGCTCGTCGCTCATAAAGGACAAACCCCGGTCGCTGCGTACGTGGCTGGGGAACCCGAACAGGGTGAAGATGCGAAGATGCTATGCAGGGCTCTGATGACTGTGTGGGAGGTCATATCGGGGCACGGGATGGCAAAAAGGGAAGCGGGAGAATTCGTCTATGACATTGAGGAAGTACACATTTCAATTGGTCGAGGGGAGTTGCCAGGGCCGGCTCAAGGTACCGGCAACTCGGGCAGTCGCCCGGGGCGCCTTGTGCTAGGGGGCGCAATTTGAAATTTGCTGGCACCGCCTCTTCGGCGAGTGCATTCTAAAGTCAGAAATCCCTGCATGGAAAGCATTCTCAGCACACCCTCCCTCCAACCACGCTGCTCCCTGCCAACCCCAAGTATCAATCCGCCCCTCTCCTCTCTCTGTCTACTTCAACATTCTTACCTGGGTTTCTGTGAGACACAATCTGTTTGCGAGTTGTTTTCTCTCGGCTCCCACCACGTAGTGATTTTTCTCAAAGGCTCGCTCTAATCGCAGGAGCTGGGACGGGGAGAAGGCCGTTCGAATCCGCTTGGGTTTTCTAGGGAAGGGGCCATGGGGAAGCAAGCCCTCGGCTTGTAAGGGCGCCGAAGTTCAGCTTGCCCGGGGCGCCAGCAACCCTAGGGCCGTTCCTGGGAGTGGCCCTTTGAAATCGATGCTCAGGCGTTCAAAGGGCCTAGAAGCCTTTACCAGGTGGGCCTTGTCTGGTCTATAGAAGTGCGGTTTGCACTCTGCGCAGATCGGGCAGTCCCCGGTGATGGCTTTTACCTCCTCGGTGGAGAAAGGCAGGTTTCGGGCTTTGACGTAGTGGGCGAGCCGGGTGACCCCCGGGTGGCAGGGGTCGTTGTGGATATCCTTCAGGGGGCTAATACTACACAAGGACATAATACTATGCAATATAATAGTGTGAATTACATTCACCACAGGGAGTGAATGGTGGAAGGGGGTGGAAAGGGGTCGAGGGGAAAGGAATGGGTGGAGGAGAGGATGGGAGGTTGGTAGGAAGGGGAGAGGGCGAAGAGAGAGGTGGCATGAGGGGAGTTGAGGTGGAATGAGAAATGTCGGGGGGGGTGTGATCAGAGGAAAGGGGAGGCGAGGTGAGAGAGGAGAGGGACTGGGAGGGATGTTGAGGGATTGTGGGAGGAGGAAATTCCAATATTGCTCCAGGTTTACTCTGGGAGTGGAGTCGTCCTAATCTGCAAGGTTTAGACCTGCTCAAGGTTTAATCTTTGTGCAATGTTTCCCCACCCATTAGTGCCAGTTTATGCTCGGTCAGGTTGCACACTCAGCTCTGGGCGAGGCCATTCTGGCTGGACATTAATGATGGCACTCGTGTGCAATCCTCCACCTGCAGCCCTAACAACATGGGTTCGACCGGATGTAAAGGATTGGGCAACAGCAGTTTCTGCAACAGAATTTCCTCGGTATTTAGGCCAAGATTTATCACTCAATCAACATCTTCTAACCAGTTAAGCAGGTTAAATATCACACAAGCCTTTCTGGGATCCTGCTGTGCATGTGCGGGCTGCAATATATCTTGCTTGCAAAAGGATATCGTTTTGCAATGTGAGATATCCGATGCTCAGCAGTATTTATAAATGCAGGTACTGTTTTTATTACTCCCGTTTACGTTGGGATTTAAAACGACAGCCCTACCCAGTCCTGCAACCACAATATGCCAAGTTTACTCAGGGAATGAAGGGCACACTCTACAACCCCAATTACTCCAGGTTTACTCTGGCAGTGGGGTCCCTGGTTACTCCAGGTTTACTCTGGGAGTGGGGTCCCTGGTTACTCCAGGTTTACTCTGGGAGTGGAGGTCCTGGTTACTCCAGGTTTACTCTGGGAGTGGAGTTCCTGGTTACTCCAGGGTTACTCTGGGAGTGGAGTCCCTGGTTACTCCAGGTTTACTCTGGGAGTGGAGATCCTGGTTACTCCAGGTTTACTCTGGGAGTGGAGTTCCTGGTTACTCCAGGTTTACTCTGGGAGTGGAGTCCCTGGTTATTCCAGGAATACTCTGGGTGTGGAGTTCCTGGTTACTCCAGGTTTACTCTGGGAGTGGAGTCCCTGGTTATTCCAGGAATACTCTGGGTGTGGAGCCCCTGGTTACTCCAGGTTTACTCTGGGAGTGGAGTTCCTGGTTACTCCAGGTTTACTCTGGGAGTGGAGTCCATGGTTATTCCAGGAATACTCTGCGTGTGGAGTCCCTGGTTACTCCAGGTTTACTCTACAGTGGAGTCCCTGGTTATTCCAGGTTTACTCTGGGAGTGGAGTCGCAGTTTATTCCAGGTTTACTCTGGGAGTGGAGTCCCTGCTTATTCCAGGTTTACTCTGGGAGTGGAGTCCCTGGTTACTCCAGGTTTACTCTGGCAGTGGAGTCCCTGGTTACTCCAGATTTACTCTGGGAGTGGTCCCTGGTTACTCCAGGTTTACTCTTGGAGTGGAGTCCATGGTTACTCCAGGTTCACTCTGGGTGTGGAGTCCCTGGTTACTCCAGGTTTACTCTGTGTGTGGTGTCCCTGGTTACTCCAGGTTTACTCTGGGAGTGGAGTCCCTGGTTACGCCAGGTTTACTCTGGGAGTGGAGTCCATGGTTATTCCAGGAATACTCTGGGTGTGGAGTCCCTGGTTACTCCAGGTTTACTCTGGCAGTGGAGTCCCTGGTTATTCCAGGTTTACTCTGGGAGTGGAGTCGCAGTTTATTCCAGGTTTACTCTGGGAGTGGAGTCCATGGTTATTCCAGGAATACTCTGCGTGTGGAGTCCCTGGTTACTCCAGGTTTACTCTGGCAGTGGAGTCCCTGGTTATTCCAGGTTTACTCTGGGAGTGGAGTCGCAGTTTATTCCAGGTTTACTCTGGGAGTGGAGTCCCTGGTTATTCCAGGTTTACTCTGGGAGTGGAGTCCCTGGTTATTCCAGGTTTACTCTGGGAGTGGAGTCCCTGGTTATTCCAGGTTTACTCTGTGTGTGGAGTCCCTGGTTACTCCAGGTTTACTCTGGGAGTGGAGTCCATGGTTATTCCAGGAATACTCTGCGTGTGGAGTCCCTGGTTACTCCAGGTTTACTCTGGCAGTGGAGTCCCTGGTTATTCCAGGTTTTCTCTGGGAGAGGAGTCGCAGTTTATTCCAGGTTTACTCTGGGAGTGGAGTCCCTGCTTATTCCAGGTTTACTCTGGGAGTGGAGTCCCTGGTTATTCCAGGTTTACTCTGGGAGTGGAGTCCCTGGTTATTCCAGGTTTACTCTGTGTGTGGAGTCCCTGGTTACTCCAGGTTTACTCTGGGAGTGGTCCCTGGTTACTCCAGGTTTACTCTGGGAGTGGAGTCCCTGGTTACTCCAGGTTTACTCTGTGTGTGGAGTCCCTGGTTACTCCAGGTTCACTCTGGGAGTGGAGTCCCTGGTTACTCCAGGTTCACTCTGGGAGTGGAGTCCCTGGTTCTCCAGGTTTACTCTAGGAGTGGAGTCCCTGGTTATGCCAGGTTTACTCTAGGAGTGGAGTCCCTGGTTATGCCAGGTTTACTCTGGGAGTGGAGTCCCTGGTTACTCCAGGTTTACTCTGGCAGTGGAGTCCCTGGTTACTCCAGATTTACTCTGGGAGTGGTCCCTGCTTACTCCAGGTTTACTCTTGGAGTGGAGTCCCTGGTTACTCCAGGTTCACTCTGGGTGTGGAGTCCCTGGTTACTCCAGGTTTACTCTGTGTGTGGTGTCCCTGGTTACTCCAGGTTTACTCTGGGAGTGGAGTCCCTGGTTATGCCAGGTTTACTCTGGGAGTGGAGTCCATGGTTATTCCAGGAATACTCTGGGTGTGGAGTCCCTGGTTACTCCAGGTTTACTCTGGCAGTGGAGTCCCTGGTTATTCCAGGTATACTCTGGGAGTGGAGTCGCAGTTTATTCCAGGTTTACTCTGGGAGTGGAGTCCCTGGTTATTCCAGGTTTACTCTGTGTGTGGAGTCCCTGGTTACTCCAGGGTTACTCGGAGTGGAGTCCCTGGTTACTCCAGGTTTACTCTGGGAGTGGAGTCCCTGGTTATTCCAGGTTTACTCTGGGAGTGGAGTCGCAGTTTATTCCAGGTTTACTCTGGGAGTGGAGTCCCTGGTTATTCCAGGTTTACTCTGGGAGTGGAGTCCCTGGTTATTCCAGGTTTACTCTGGGAGTGGAGTCCCTGGTTATTCCAGGTTTACTCTGTGTGTGGAGTCCCTGGTTACTCCAGGTTTACTCTGGGAGTGGAGTCCATGGTTATTCCAGGAATACTCTGCGTGTGGAGTCCCTGGTTACTCCAGGTTTACTCTGGCAGTGGAGTCCCTGGTTATTCCAGGTTTTCTCTGGGAGAGGAGTCGCAGTTTATTCCAGGTTTACTCTGGGAGTGGAGTCCCTGCTTATTCCAGGTTTACTCTGGGAGTGGAGTCCCTGGTTATTCCAGGTTTACTCTGGGAGTGGAGTCCCTGGTTATTCCAGGTTTTCTCTGTGTGTGGAGTCCCTGGTTACTCCAGGTTTACTCTGCGAGTGGTCCCTGGTTACTCCAGGTTTACTCTGGGAGTGGAGTCCCTGGTTACTCCAGGTTTACTCTGTGTGTGGAGTCCCTGGTTACTCCAGGTTCACTCTGGGAGTGGAGTCCCTGGTTACTCCAGGTTCACTCTGGGAGTGGAGTCCCTGGTTCTCCAGGTTTACTCTAGGAGTGGAGTCCCTGGTTATGCCAGGTTTACTCTAGGAGTGGAGTCCCTGGTTATGCCAGGTTTACTCTGGGAGTGGAGTCCCTGGTTACTCCAGGTTTACTCTGGCAGTGGAGTCCCTGGTTACTCCAGATTTACTCTGGGAGTGGTCCCTGGTTACTCCAGGTTTACTCTAGGAGTGGAGTCCCTGGTTACTCCAGGTTCACTCTGGGTGTGGAGTCCCTGGTTACTCCAGGTTTACTCTGTGTGTGGAGTCCCTGGTTACTCCAGGTTTACTCTGGGAGTGGAGTCCCTGGTTACTGCAGGTTTACTCTGGGAGTGGAGTCCATGGTTATTCCAGGAATACTCTGCGTGTGGAGTCCCTGGTTACTCCAGGTTTACTCTGGCAGTGGAGTCCCTGGTTATTCCAGGTTTTCTCTGGGAGAGGAGTCGCAGTTTATTCCAGGTTTACTCTGGGAGTGGAGTCCCTGCTTATTCCAGGTTTACTCTGGGAGTGGAGTCCCTGGTTATTCCAGGTTTACTCTGGGAGTGGAGTCCCTGGTTATTCCAGGTTTTCTCTGTGTGTGGAGTCCCTGGTTACTCCAGGTTTACTCTGGGAGTGGTCCCTGGTTACTCCAGGTTTACTCTGGGAGTGGAGTCCCTGGTTACTCCAGGTTTACTCTGTGTGTGGAGTCCCTGGTTACTCCAGGTTCACTCTGGGAGTGGAGTCCCTGGTTACTCCAGGTTCACTCTGGGAGTGGAGTCCCTGGTTCTCCAGGTTTACTCTAGGAGTGGAGTCCCTGGTTATGCCAGGTTTACTCTAGGAGTGGAGTCCCTGGTTATGCCAGGTTTACTCTGGGAGTGGAGTCCCTGGTTACTCCAGGTTTACTCTGGCAGTGGAGTCCCTGGTTACTCCAGATTTACTCTGGGAGTGGTCCCTGGTTACTCCAGGTTTACTCTTGGAGTGGAGTCCCTGGTTACTCCAGGTTCACTCTGGGTGTGGAGTCCCTGGTTACTCCAGGTTTACTCTGTGTGTGGTGTCCCTGGTTACTCCAGGTTTACTCTGGGAGTGGAGTCCCTGGTTATGCCAGGTTTACTCTGGGAGTGGAGTCCATGGTTATTCCAGGAATACTCTGGGTGTGGAGTCCCTGGTTACTCCAGGTTTACTCTGGCAGTGGAGTCCCTGGTTATTCCAGGTATACTCTGGGAGTGGAGTCGCAGTTTATTCCAGGTTTACTCTGGGAGTGGAGTCCCTGGTTATTCCAGGTTTACTCTGTGTGTGGAGTCCCTGGTTACTCCAGGTTTACTCGGAGTGGAGTCCCTGGTTACTCCAGGTTTACTCTGGGAGTGGAGACCCTGGTTCTCCAGGTTGACTCTAGGAGTGGAGTCCCTGGTTATGCCAGGTTTACTCTCGGAGTGGAGTCCCTGGTTACTCCAGCTTTACTCTGAGAGTGGAGTCCCAGGTTACTCCAGGTTTACTCTGTGTGTGGAGTCTCTGATTATTCCAGGTTTACTCTGGGAGTAGAGTCCCTGGTTCCTCCAGGTTTACTCTGGGAGTGGAGCTCCTCGGGGCTCCAGGTTTACTCTGGGAGTGGAGTCCCTGGTTAGAACATAGAACATAGAACAGTACAGCACAGAACAGGCCCTTCGGCCCTCGATGTTTTGCCGAGCAATGATCACCCTACTCAAACCCACGTATCCATCCTATACCCGTAACCCAACAACCCCCCCCTTAACCTTACTTTATAGGACACTACGGGCAATTTAGCATGGCCAATCCACCTAACCCGCATATCTTTGGACTGTGGGAGGAAACCGGAGCACCCGGAGGAAACCCACGCACACACGGGGAGGACGTGCAGACTCCACACAGTCAGTGACCCAGCCGGGAATCGAACCTGGGACCCTGGAGCTGTGAGGCATTTATGCCAACCACCATGCTACCGTGCTGCCCAGGTTACTCCAGGTTTACTCTGGGAGTGGAGTCCCTGGTTACTCTGGGAGTGGAGCTCCTGGTTACTCCAGGTTTACTCTGTGAGTGGAGACCCTGGTTACTCCAGGTTTACTCTGAGAGTGGAGGTCCTGGTTACTCCAGGTTTACTCTGGGAGTGGAGTCGCAGGTTATTCCAGGTTTACTCTGGGAGTGGAGTCCCTGGTTACTCCAGGTTTACTCTGGGAGTGGAGTCCCTGGTTACTCTGGGAGTGGAGTCCCTGGTTACTCCAGGTTTACTCTGGGAGTGGAGTCCCTGGTTACTCTGGGAGTAGAGTCCCTGGTTACTCCAGGTTTATTCTGGGAGTGGAGCTCCTGGTTACTCCAGGTTTACTCTGGGAGTGGAGTCCCTGGTTACTCCAGGTTTATTCTGGGAGTGGAGCTCCTGGTTACTCCAGGTTTACTCTGGGAGTGGAGTTCCTGGTTACTCCAGGTTTACTCTGGGAGTGGAGTCCCTGGTTATTCCAGGTTTACTCTGAGAGTGGAGTCCCTGGTTACTCTGGGAGTGGTCCCTGGTTACTCTGGGAGGGGAGTCCCTGGTTACTCCAGGTTTACTCTAAGAGTGGAGTCCCTGGTTACTCCAGGTTTACTCTGGGAGTGGAGTCCCTGGTTACGCCAGGTTTACTCTAGGAGTGGAGTCCATGGTTACTCCAGCATTACTCTGAGAGTGGAGTCCCTGGTCACTCCAGGTTTACTCTAGGAGAGGAGTCCCTGGTTACTCCAGGTGCATCTGGGAGTGGAGTCCCTGGTTATGCCAGGTTTACTCTAGGAGTGGAGTCCCTGATTATTCCAGGTTTACTCTGGGAGTGGAGTACCTGGTTATGTCAGGTTTACTCTAGGAGTGGAGTTCCTGATTACTTCAGGTTTACTCTGGGACTGGAGTCCTTGGTTATTCCAGGTTTACTCTGGGAGTAGAGTCCCTGGTTACTCCAGATTTACTCTGGGAGTGGAGCTCCTCGGGGCTCCAGGTTTACTCTGGGAGTGGAGTCCCTGGTTACTCCAGGTTAACTCTAGGAATGGAGTCCCTGGTTACTCCAGGTTCACTCTGGGAGTGGAGTCTCTGGTTACTCCAGGTTTACTCTGGGAGTGGAGTCCCTGGTTACTCCAGGTTTACGCTGGGAGTGGAGTCCCTGGTTACTCCAGGTTTACTCTGGGAGTGGTGCCCCTGGTTACTCTGGGAGTAGAGTCCCTGGTTACTTCATGTGTACTCTGGGAGTGGACCCTGGTTACTCCAGGTTTACTCTGGGAGTGGAGTCCCTGGTTACTCCAGGTTTACTCTGGGAGTGGAGTCGCTGGTTACTCCAAGTTTACTCTGCGAGTGGAGCTCCTGGTTACTCCAGGTTTGCTCTGTGAGTGGAGATCCTGGTTACTCCAGGTTTACTCTGGGAGTGGAGTCCCTGATTATTCCAGGTTTACTCTGGGAGTGGAGTCCCTGGTTACTCCAGGTTTACTCTGGCCGTGGAGTCCCTGGTTACTCCAGATTTACTCTGGGAGTGGTCCCTGGTTACTCCAGGTTTACTCTTGGAGTGGAGTCCCTGGTTACTCCAGGTTCACTCTGGGTGTGGAGTCCCTGGTTATTCCAGGAATACTCTGGGTGTGGAGTCCCTGGTTACTCCAGGTTTACTCTGGGAGTGGAGTTCCTGGTTACTCCAGGTTTACTCTGGGAGTGGAGTCCCTGGTTACTCCAGGTTTACTCTGGGAGTGGAGTCCCTCGTTACTCCAGGAATACTCTGGGAGTGGAGCTCCTGGTTACTCCAGGTTTACTCTCGGAGTTGAATCCCTGGTTACTCCAGGTTCACTCTGGGCGTGGGGTCCCTGGTTACTTCTCGTTCACTCTACGAGTGGAGTCCCTGGTTACTCCAGGTGTATCTGGGAGTGGAGTCCCTGGTTAGTCCATGTTTACTCTGGGAGTGGGGTACGTTGTTACTCCAGGTTTACTCTGGGAGTGGGGTCCCTGGTTATTCCAGGTTTACACAGGGAGTGGATCTCCTGGTTGCTCCAGGTTTACTCTGGGAGTGTAGTCCCTCATTACTCCAGGTTTACTCTGGGAGTGGAGTCCCTGGTTACTCCAAGTTCACTCCAGGAGTGGAAACTCCTCATTACTCCAGGTTTACTCTGGGGTTTGCTCCCCATGTTACTACAGGTTTAATCTGGAAGTGGAGTCCCTGGTTACTCCAGGTTTACTCTGGGAGTGGAGTCCCTGGTTATTCCAGGTTTACTCTGGGAGTGGGGTCCCTGGTTACTCCAGGTTTACTCTGGGAGGGGGTCCCTGGTTACTCCAGGTTTACTCTGGGAGGGGGGTCCCTGGTTATTCCAGGTTTACTCTGGGAGGGGGGTCCCTGGTTACTCCAGGTTTACTCTGGGAGTGGAGTCCCTGGTTATTCCAGGTTTACTCTGGGAGGGGGGTCCCTGGTTACTCCAGGTTTACTCTGGGAGGGGGGTCCCTGGTTATTCCAGGTTTACTCTGGGAGGGGGGTCCCTGGTTACTCCAGGTTTACTCTGGGAGTGGAGTCCCTGGTTATTCCGGTTTACTCTGGGAGTGGGGTCCCTGCTTACTCCTGGATTACTCTGGGAGAGGTGTCCCTGGTTTCTCCAAGTTCACTCCAGGAGTGGAAACTCCTTGTTACTCCAGGTTTACTCTGGGGTTTGCTCCCCTGGTTACTCCAGATTCACTCTGGGTGTGGAGTCCCTGGTTACTCCTGGTTCACTCTGGGAGTGGTGTCCCTGGTTACTCCTGGTTTACTCTGGGAGTGGAGTCCCTGGTTACTCCAGATTCACTCTGGGTGTGGAGTCCCTGGTTACTCCAGGTTCACTCTGGGAATGGAGTCCCTGGTTACTCCTGGTTCACTCTGGGAGTGGAGTCCCTGGTTACTCCAGATTCACTCTGGGTGTGGAGTCCCTGGTTACTCCTGGTTCACTCTGGGAGTGGTGTCCCTGGTTACTCCTGGTTTACTCTGGGAGTAGAGTCCCTGGTTACTCCAGATTCACTCTGGGTGTGGAGTCCCTGGTTACTCCAGGTTCACTCTGGGAATGGAGTCCCTGGTTACTCCTGGTTCACTCTGGGAGTGGTGTCCCTGGTTACTCCAGGTTTACTCTGGGAGTGGAGTCCCTGGTTATTCCGGTTTACTCTGGGAGTGGGGTCCCTGCTTACTCCTGGATTACTCTGGGAGTGGGGTCCCTGGTTACTCCAGGTTTACTCTGGGAGGGGGGTCCCTGGTTATTCCAGGTATACTCTGAGAGGTGTCCCTGGTTTCTCCAAGTTCACTCCAGGAGTGGAAACTCCTTGTTACTCCAGGTTTACTCTGGGGTTTGCTCCCCTGGTTACTCCAGATTCACTCTGGGTGTGGAGTCCCTGGCTACTCCTGGTTCACTCTGGGAGTGGAGTCCCTGGTTACTCCTGGTTTACTCTGGGAGTGGAGTCCCTGGTTACTCCAAGTTCACTCTGGGTGTGGAGTCCCTGGTTACTCCAGGTTCACTCTGGGACTGGAGTCCCTGGTTACTCCAGGAATACTGTGTGAGTGGAGTCCCTGATTACTCCTGGTTCACTCTGGGAGTGGAGTCCCTGGTTACTCCAGGTTCACTCTGGGAGTGGAGTTCCGATTGTTGCAAGTTTACAATCAATGAGCCATTTGGACAATTGGGAAGTGTCTCTGATACGGCCCGAATGTTCTTGCCCAGCTCCACCATCACCTTACTGATCGCACAATTGTGACACTGGATGTTTCTTCCAACTTAAATGTCTCTGGTTATTGATTGATATTCCTGTGCACATTGTGGGCACAGCTTGTTGAGACTAGCAGAGTCAGAGAGCTCAGTGTACTGGCACACCCCATAGTCGGCACGCATTGATTGGTTACAGGGTAATTAGGGCCACCTCCTTTCCTGTGGAAAATAACTCTGTTGTGCCTTTGTGGTGTTTGCTCTTTATTAAATATTAAATGTTCATGTCAGTGTCCAGTGCCGTACTCTCCACTCGGCCGGACATGCCTGAACTTGCACCCTGTCCTGCCCCTCCATTCTCTGAATTGTAAAGGACGTTGTCCGGGTTCACTCACAGTGGGTAATGATTGGAGGTGAACTCACGACCTTGTGGGAACGCTGCCGCCATGTTGCCATCTTGTATGCGCCGGCCGTCAAGCACCTATCCATTCTAATGCCATTTTGCAGCACTTGGCCGTAGCCCTGTGTGTTGCGGCCTATTAAGCGCTCATCTCAATGCATCTTAAATTTGAGGGTTCCTGCCTCTACCACCAGTTTGAGGGACAATTTAACATGACCAATTCGCCTGACCTGCACACCTTTGGATTGTGGGAGGTGTGGTGGTATGATTAGCATAGCTGCCTGCCATTGGTGCAGAACACCGGCTTACCATTGGCCCTGGTCGGTCATGTGCCTCTCGACCAGTTGGTTGAGACCAGTCATGTGACGGCTCCCCGATTGGTCGAGAGGCTGAGTTAACCCCGCCTCCAGGGCGGGGTATAAATACCCAGTACTCCCGGCGGTCGTCCTTCTACTGTAACCGACCGCAGGGCTGACATCTAGCTGATTAAAGGCATACTTTTGTTCAGCAACTCGTCTCGCGTTCAATTGATGGTACATCAGGAGGGAACCGGGGCACCCGGAGGAAACCCACGCAGACACGGGGGGAACGTGCAGATTCGCACAGGCAGTCACCCAAGGCCAGAATTGTTACAGAGTTCCAGATTCACCGTCTGGGTGAAAAAGTTTCCCCTCTAATCCCCTCTAAATCTCCTGCCCCTAATCTAAGATTTATGCCCCTGGTTATTAATCCCTCTAATAAGGGAAACATTCTCTTCCTTTCCACTATCTGTGTCCCCTATAATTTTATACGCCTGAATCATGCCCCCCTCAGCCTTCTCTGCTCTAAGGAAAACTACCCCAGTCTAACCAGCCTCTCCTCATAGCTGAGACGCTCCAGCCCAGGCACCATCCTGGTGAATCTCCTCTGCACCCTCTGTAGTGCAATCATCCCCTTCCTATAGTGAGGTGACCAGAACTGAACATAATACTCCAGCTCCAGCATCACCTCCATGCTCTTATATTCAACGCCTTGGCCAACAAAGACACTTTCTTAACCACCTTACCTACCTGAACTGGTGCCTTCAAAGACCTACGGATACGCACCCAAGGTGTTGGTTACAAGGAAGTGTTTGTAGTTGGTCGCAAGTTAACTGTAGATCTTTATTGACGCTTATAACCCGTCACAATTATATAGATGGGGTGACACGCTGTAACAATTCCGGCCTTGGGTCACTGTCTGTGTGGAGCCTGCACTTTCTCCCCGTGTGTGCGTGGGTTCCCTCCGGGTGCTCCGGTTTCCTCCCACAGTCCAAAGACGTGGATTGGCCATGATAAATTGCCCTTAGTGACCCAGGATAGGTAGGTTAGGTTAAGGGGTTATTGGGATAGGGTGGAGGAGTGGACTTGAGTGGAGTGCTCTTTCAGAGAGTCGGTGCAGACTCGATGGGCTGAATGGCCTCCTTCTGCCCTTTAGATTCGTTCTCCCCGGGTCTGCGTGGGTTTCCTCCGGGTGCTCCGCTTTCCTCTCACAGTCCAAAGACGTGCAGGTTAGATGGATTGACTATGATAAATTGCCCTTAGTGTCCAAAAAAGTTAGGTGGGATTACGGGGATAGGGTGGAGGTATGGGCTTAAGTAGGGTGCTCTTTACAAGGGCTGGTGCAGACTCGATGGGCCAAATGGCCTCTTCTGCACTGTACATTCTATGATTCTATACACCGTCTGTTCATGTGCCTATCCAGGTAAGTCTTAAAGGTCGCTAACGTATCTGCCTCAACCACCTCCTTTGGCAGTGCATTCCAGGCTACCACCACCCTCTGAGTAAAAACCTTTCCCCCCTCACCTTGAACTTGTGACCCCTGGTAATTGTCATTTCCACCCTGGGAAAAAGCCTCCAACTGTTCACCCTATCTATATTCCTAATAATTTTATAAACTTCTATTAGGTCACCCCCTCAGCCTCCGTCTCTCCAGGAAATATAATCTCAGTTTATTCAATCTCTCCTCATAGCTAATACCCTCCATACCAGGCAACATCCTGGTAAACCTTTTCTGTACTCTCTCCAAAGCCTCCACGTCCTTCTGGTAATGCGGTGACCAGAATTGGACACAGTGGGCCGGGATTCTCCGCTACCCGGCGGGGCGGGGGGGGGGGTCCCGGCGGGATGGAGCGGCGTGAATCACTCCGGCGTCGGGCCGCCCCAAAGGTGCGGATTTCTCTGCACCTTTAGGGGCTAAACTCTTTCCTTGAGGGGCCACGTCGGAGTGGTTCCCGTCCCGCCGGCTGGCGTGGAAGGCCTATGTCGCCACGCCAGCCGGGGCCGAAGGGACTTTGCCGGCCGGCGGAAGTCAGCGCATGCGCTGGAGCGTCAGCGACTGCTGACGTCATCCCCGCTCATGCGCTGGGAAGGGGGTCACTTCCGCTGCGGCCATCGCGTAGTCTATGGCCGACGCGGACGGAAAAGAGTGCCCCCACGGCACAGGCCCGCCCGCGGATCGCTGGGCCCCGATCGCGGGCCAGGCCACCGTGGGGGCACCAGATTGCCCCACGCCCCCCCCCCCCCCCCCCCCCACCCCCAGGTCCCCGGAGCCCGCCCGCGCCGCCAATCCTGCCGGTAAGGGAGGTGGTTTGATTCACGCCGGCGGGACAGGCATTACAGCAGCGGGAATTCGGCCCATCGTGGGCCGGAGAATCGCGGGGGGTCGGAGAATCCAGCCCCAGTATTCCAAATGTGGCCCAACCAACGTTCTATATAACAGTAATATCATATGTGAGCTTTTATGCTCAATGCTCCGTCCTATGCAGGAAAGTATGCCATAAGCTTTCTTTACCATCGTTTCCACCTGTGCTGCCACTTTTAAGGATCTGTGGGCCTGCACGCCCAGATCTCTCTGTGCCTCTATGCTCCCGAAGGCTCTGCCATTTATTTTATAGTTCCCACCTGAATTGGATCTACCAAAATTCATCACCTCGCATTCGTCCGGGTTAAATTCCATCTGCCATTTCTCTGCCCAACTTTTCAGCATATCTCTGATAATCTTCATTACTATCCGCAATTCCTGCAATCTTAGTATCATTTGCAAAGAACAGTGGCCCCAGAACTGATCCCTGTGGAACACCACTAGTTACAGACCTCCATTCGGAAAAACACCCTTCCACAGCTACCCCTCTGTCTTCTATGGCCAAGCCAGTTCTGGATCCATCCAGCTAGCTCACCCCCGACCCCATGTGACCTAACCTTTTGCGGTAACCTGCCATGAGGAACCTTGTCAAATGCTTTACTAAAGTCCATGTAGACAGTATCCACAGCCCTTCCCTTGTCAATTATTTTTGTCACCTCCTGAAAATATTCAATCAAATCAGTGAGACATGGGCCGGGATTCTCTCCGACCCTGCGCGGGGTCGGAGAATCCCAGGGGGGACGCGAGAATCGTGCCCCGCCGCCGGCTTCCCGATTCTCCCCCGTTGATTCTTGGGCACCCGGGGGATTCCCGCTGCGACAATCAGGGCCGTTGAAAGCGCTCCCCCCCCGCCCCCCCCCCCCCGGCAATTCTCCGGGCCCCAATGGGCCGAGTGGCCGACGAGTTCGGCTGAATCCCGCCGGCGTGGGTTACTCAGGTCCCATGCGGCGGGACCTGGAGGGTGTGTCTGGGGGAGCCGTTCTGGAGGGTGGGGGGCAGGGGGATCCAACCCCGGAGGGGGGGGGGGGGGGCATGGTGGCCTGGCCCGCGATCGAGGCCTACCAATCGGCGGGCGGGCTGTTTCCGTGGGGGCCGCGCCGGGCCCCTGTAGGGCTCTGCCATATTGCCCGGGAGCATGCGCGGAAATACGCTGGCCGTAGCGCGCATGCGCGGAAATACGCTGGCCGTAGCGCGCATGCGCGGAAATACGCTGGCCGTAGCGCGCATGCGCGGAAATACGCTGGCCGTAGCGCGCAAGCGCGGAAATACGCTGGCCGTAGCGTGCATGCGCTGAAATACGCTGGCCGTAGCGCGTATGCGCGGAAATACGCTGGCCGTAGCGCACATGCGCGGAAATACGCTGGCCGTAGCGCGCATGCGCAGAAATACGCTGGCCGTAGCGCGCAAGCGCGGAAATACGCTGGCCGTAGCGCGCATGCGCGGAAATACGCTGGCCGTAGCGCGCATGCGCGGAAATACGCTGGCCGTAGCGCGCATGCGCAGAAATACGCTGGCCGTAGCACGCATGCGCGGAAATACGCTGGCCGTAGCGCGCAAGCGCGGAAATACGCTGGCCGTAGCGCGCATGCTCAGAAATAGGCTGGCCGTAGCGCGCATGCGCGGAAATACGCTGGCCGTAGCGCGCATGCGCGGAAATACGCTGGCCGTAGCGCGCAAGCGCGGAAATACGCTGGCCGTAGCGCGCATGCGCGGAAATACGCTGGCCGTAGCGCGCATGCGCAGAAATACGCTGGCCGTAGCGCGCATGCGCGGGCCTTTCCTCGGCGGCTGGAGCTGCGGGGACCACTCCGACGCCGACCTAGCCCCCTAGGAAGGGGAGCATTCCCCATTATCGGGGAACGTTGACGCAGGAATGGTTGCCGCCGCTTTTCACGCCGGCCTGGAGACATAGCCCCATTATTGGAGAATCCTGCCCATGATCTCCCTCGTACAAAACCATGCTGTCTGCCGCTAATAAGACCTTTAACTTTCAAATCTGCATAGATCCTGGGCTGGATTTTCCGTGTTTGGGACGATGTCCCCACGCCGTTGTGAAAACTGTGATCTTTTACACCAGAAAAACTGTCATCAAAAGGCGACAGATCCTCAGCCCTGCAGGGAGCTGTTGTGGAGCTCGCAGCTCCAGCTGCCGATACGGCCTCCTGCACTTCCGGGTCAGAGGCCGCCCATGCGCACGGTGGTGGCCTCCAGCGGCTGTACCGTGCTCCATGGCGAACACAGACAGCCAACCTGGACCGCGGAAATAGTACCCCCGATCGGCCATGCGCCCAACCAGGACCACCCGCACAATAAAAACCCGAATGAGGCCCCCCCCCCCCCGCCTTCTAATCAGCCCACCCCACGAGTATCACGAATGGCAGGACCAGATTAGATCCACGCCGTTGGGAATTCGGACGGTGGGGGGGGGGGGGGGGGGGGGGGAGAAGAATAGCGGGGCGGGCCTCTGGCAATGCCCTCAGGTGGTGGATACTCTGCGGAGAATTGCCGAATCGGCGCCGGTCCCGATTTCATGCGGGAAAATGGATTCTCCGCCCCGTCGCCGAACGCAATTGTGGCGTCGGGGTGCGGAGAATCCAGCTCCCTATCTCTGAGAATCTTTTCCAACTATTTCACTATCACTGGCGTCAAGCTCACTGGCCTATAATTACCCGGATTATCCATTTACAAAAAAAAAAAAATTTTATTCTCCTTTTTCACAATTTTTCTTGTTTTTAAAATATTTTATTACCCGGATTATCCTTGCTTCCCTTCTTAAATAAAGCTATCCCCTAATCCTCTGGGACCTCACCTGAGGCCAACGAGGACACAAAGATTTCTGTCAGAGGCCCAGCGATTTCATCTCTTGCCTCCCTCAGCAATCTGGGATAGATGCCATCTGGCCCTGGGGACTTGTCTACCTTGATGCTTTTTAACACACCTAACACTTCCTCCCTCGTAAATTCCCTGGTCATCCATGGTTCCTGAATCCTACCTTTCCTGTCTTTCTTTTGGACCGGCACATGCCTGTCCTGCACTCCCATCAACTGCTCCTTAAAAGATTTCCACATGCCAAATATGGATTTACCCTCAAACAGCCCCTCCCAAACAACAGCCTCCAAATCCAACATAATCTGGTCGTAGTTAGCCTTCTCCCAATTTAGCTCCTTAACCCTAGGACAACACCCGTCCTTTTCCATGAGTATCCGAAAGCTTACGGAATTGTGGTCGCTGTTCACCACATGTTCCCCAACTGCAAGTTTGTTGACCTGGCCAGGCTCGTTCCTGAGTACTAGGTCCAATATGGCCCCCTCTCTAGCCGGGCACTCCACAAATTGTTCCAAAATACCTTCCTGGACAACACTGAACAAATTCCTCACCATCCGGACTCTTAGCCCAAAGGGATTTACTTGTGGGCAGCACGGTAGCACAATGGTTAGTACAATTGCTTCACAGCTCCAGGGTGCCAGGTTCGATTCCTGGCTTGGGTCACTGTATGTGCGGAGTCTGCACGTTCTCCCCGTGTGTGTGTGGGTTTCCTCCGGGTGCTCCGGTTGATTTCCAGTTAAAATCATAGAATTTACAGGGCAGAAGGAGGCCATTCGGCCCATCAAGTCTGCACCGGCTCTTGGAAAGAGCACTCCATTTAAACCCACACTTCCACCCTATCCCCGTAACCCCACCTAACCTTTTTGGACACTAAGGGCAATTGATCATGGCCAATCCACCTAACCTGCACATCTTTGGACTGTGGGAGGAAACCGGAGCACCCGGAGGAAAGCCACGCACACACGGGGAGGACGTGCAGACTCCGCACAGACAGTGACCCAGCCGGGAATCGAACCTGGAGCTGTGAAGCAACTATGCTAACCACTGTGCTGCTGTTAATATGAGGAAAATTGAAGTCTCCCACTGCAACAACCCTATTATTTCTACATCTATCCAGAATCTGTTTACATATCTGTTCTTCAACTTCCCTGTGGGCTGTTGGGAAGCCTGTCGTATACCCCCATCATAGTGACTACCCCCTTCCTTTAGTGACTCTCTTCCGTTTTATGTACCTATAGCAGCTTTTGCTATCTCTATGGAGAAGCTAGGACCTACCTCTAAACTTGCTCGTACACACATCTCTGTCCCACACTAGGTTGACCTGATCTCCTAACTCACTGTGTGGGCGGTTATACATGTAAGACCGTAATACTACACCAGCCAACACCCTGAGATGGACCCTCATTTGGACAGTTCTGACACTGCCCTTTGAACTCCCATGTGTCCCCACCCCCAACCGCCATTTTCTCACCTTGACTAACTGTCCCCGCCCACTCGCTCCCTCCCCCTACCACATCCAGGAGGCCAACCCTTCCCACTTCACTCCTCCATGTCCCCCCAAACCTATGCTCCATTAGACACTGCCTTCAAATAAAACGTGAACCAGGTGCTACTTGATCTTGTAGGTCAGACATAATTAAAATCTGTCATGCTCTTGAGTATTCATGTCGTGCCTGTCATAATATTCACTCATGTATATCATGAGATGTTGACAGGCAGTGATTGACACACAGGATAACCAATGAACACCCACGACACAGAACAACCAATCACCAGACAGGACACCACCACTATAAAGCCCACAGAGCATTAAGGCTCTCCCTCTCTCACAGGACACGGCCAGGGAGATAGTCGCAGTGCACAGGCCAATGAACATCATCACCATGTGATAGAGAGCTAGTCTGGTCAAACCAGTAGGAGGTTCTCAGTTAAGTTAACAGAGTGTCAACCCACAGCAGATTATGTACAGCAATCAGCAAACTCAATAAAACAGTGTTGGACCATCTCCCGTATCGGAAGCCTGTTTCTCGTTTCACTGCAGCCAGTTGCAGTCGATGTTAGACCAAGACAGTTAATGCATCGTGGTACCAGAGAGCTATTAACTCGAACTAACCTACTTTGAGTGAATCAGTGGACCAGCACGCAGCCATCCAGCGGCATGGAAAAGATCCAACCTCCTCCGCAACTCCGGATCTCCGGCAACCTCGGTGCCAACTGGAAAGTCTTCAAACAGAAGTTCCTCCTGAATATCGAGGCCTCCGACCTCGACGCAGCATCGGATGCCCGAAATATCGCACTGTTGCTGTCGACTGCGGGGGAACCACGCCATCCACATCTATAACTCGCTCACATTTGCCGATGGCGAAGACAAGACAAAGTTCAAGACGATTCTGCTGAAATTCGACAACCACTGCGACATTGAGGTGAATGAGAGCTTTGAACGCTTACATCTTCCAACAGAGGCTTCAGGGTAAGGATGAACCTTTTCAGTCCTTCTTGACCCATCTCCGTATCCTAGCGCAGTGATGTAATTATGACTCAATTGCTGATTCCATGATCCGGGATCAGATCGTTTTTGGGGTCCAGTCCGACTCCCTGCGGGAGCAGCTCCTCAAAATCAAACAGTTGACCCTCTCCATCACCATCGAAACGTGCGTTGTCCATGAGCATGCCAGGAATCATTACTCCCGCATCAGGGTGGCAGAAACTGCAAAACTGGCCTCCCACGAGGCAGAAAGGGTGCAGGCCATCACAAAAATGCAAGGCCTGAGCATTGAGGAGAGTGGCCGTTTCGCACGTTTTCCCCGGGTCCCTACGCATGCGCGTCACGACCGGGTGGACGACGAGGCCGAAAACCCTAATGCGCAGGTGTGAACGTCGGCCAAGCGCACTGCGCATGCGCGATGGCGCACAGACCACGCTGGCGTCAGCGTCATGACGTGTCCAAATTGTGGCTCCGCCCATTTAAAGCGGCAATGTCCAGCCAAAGGAAGGCGATGTCTACAGTGTGGAAAGCCTGGGCATTACGCGGCCTTATGCAGGTCCGCTCCACCAACCAACAGCCAGCGATCCCAGCTGCAGAGCAGACGTGTCCGCTGCGTACGAGACATGCAGGATTCGGATCCCGACAGCCCAACGGACCCCGATGCTGACTGCCTCGAGTCTCCATACCGGGTGGGCATAATCACCACGCGCGAGCTGGCCTCCACCGTGCCTACAAACCGCCTTTCAGACCTCAGTGTGGATCCTGACGACGAGTGGTGTGCTGTCATCATGGTTAACCAGTCTCCCATCCAATTTAAATTGGACACTGGCGCATCTGCAAACCTCATATCACAGTCGGACCTCGATAGCATCTGAGACCAACCTAGCATTCTTCCACCAGCCTGCCAGCTCCTTGACTACAATGGCAATGCCATAGCTGCCAGTGGATCGTGTCAGCTAGGTGCATCTCACAAGGCAATCAAAGTGACGTTACGATTCGAGATCGTCCGGCCTGACAAGGCATCCCTGCTCGGTGCCCACGCATGCAAACTCCTAAATCTGGTCCAGTGCGTCCATGCCATGTCCTCGACACCGGCGACTGCCTCGCCCAATGTAAATCTCCAGGCTGAGATAGACGACATTCTCACGCAATACCACAACGTGTTTGATGGAATGGGCACGCTCCCATATCGTTACAAGATATTGCTCAAACTGAATGCCACCCCAGTCATCCATGCACCGCGCCGGGTGCCGGCTCCTCTCAAGGATCGTCTGAAAACGCAGCTACGAGAGCTCCAAGACCAGGGTATATCATTTCAAAGGTCACGGAACCAACAGACTGGGTCATCTCCATGGTCTGCGTTAAGAAGCCCTCTGGTGAACTCCGCATTTGCATTGATCCCAAAGACCTGAATCGCAACATCACGCCCGGGCCTACCCCATCCCGAAGCGTGATGAGTTGACTTGTGAGATGGCTCATGCTAAAAGAGATGGCTAGGGAAATTGCAGATGCACTAGTGATAATTTACCGAAATTCACTAGACTCTGGGGTGGTCCCGGTGGATTGGAAATTAGCAAACGTGACGCCACTGTTTAAAAAAGGAGGTAGGCAGAAAGCAGGAAATTATAGGCCAGTGAGTTTAACTTCGGTAATAGGGAAGATGCTGGAATCTATCATCAAGGAAGAAATTGCGAGGCATCTGGATAGAAATTGTCCCATTGGGCAGACGCAGCATGGGTTCGTTAAAGGCAGGTCATGCCTAACTAATTTAGTGGAATTTTTTGAGGACATTACCAGTGCAGTAGATAACGGTGAGCCGATGGATGTGGTATATCTGGATTTCCAGAAAGCCTTTGACAAGGTGCCACACAAAAGGTTGCTGCATAAGATAAAGATGCATGGCATTAAGGGTAAAGTAGTAGCATGGATAGAGGATTGGTTAATTAATAGAAAGCAAAGAGTTGGGATAAATGGGTGTTTCTCTGGTTGGCAATCAGTAGCTAGTGGTGTCCCTCAGGGATCCGTGTTGGGCCCACAATTGTTCACAATTTACATTGATGATTTGGAGTTGGGGACCAAGGGCAATGTGTCCAAGTTTGCAGATGACACTAAGGTGAGTGGTAAAGCGAAAAGTGCAGAGGATACTGGAAGTCTGCAGAGGGATTTGGATAGGTTAAGTGAATGGGCTCGGGTCTGGCAGATGGAATACAATGTTGACAAATGTGAGGTTATCCATTTTGGTAGGAATAACAGCAAACGGGATTATTATTTAAACGATAAAATATTAAAGCATGCCGCTGTTCAGAGAGACTTGGGTGTGCTAGTGCATGAGTCACAGAAGGTTGGTTTACAAGTGCAACAGGTGATTAAGAAGGCAAATGGAATTTTGTCCTTCATTGCTAGAGGGATGGAGTTTAAGACTAGGGAGGTTATGTTGCAATTGTATAAGGTGTTAGTGCGGCCACACCTGGAGTATTGTGTTCAGTTTTGGTCTCCTTACTTGAGAAAGGACATACTGGCGCTGGAGGGTGTGCAGAGGAGATTCACTAGGTTAATCCCAGACCTGAAGGGGTTGGATTATGAGGAGAGGTTGAGTAGACTGGGACTGTACTCGTTGGAATTTAGAAGGATGAGGGGGGATCTTATAGAAACATTTAAAATTATGAAGGGAATAGATAGGATAGATGCGGGCAGGTTGTTTCCACTGGCGGGTGACAGCAGAACTAGGGGGCATAGCCTCAAAATAAGGGGAAGTAGATTTAGGACTGAGTTTAGGAGGAACTTCTTCACCCAAAGGGT
>NC_052151.1:200529523-200729072 GCF_902713615.1 Scyliorhinus canicula
CGGATTTCTCTGCACCTTTAGGGGCTAAACTCTTTCCTTGAGGGGCCACGTCGGAGTGGTTCCCGTCCCGCCGGCTGGCGTGGAAGGCCTATGTCGCCACGCCAGCCGGGGCCGAAGGGACTTCGCCGGCCGGCGGAAGTCAGCGCATGCGCCGGAGCATCAGCGACTGCTGACGTCATCCCCGCTCATGCGCTGGGGAGGGGGGTCACTTCTGCGTCGGCCATCACGTAGCCTATGGCCGACGCGGACGGAAAAGAGTGCCCCCACGGCACAGGCCCGCCCGCGGATCGCTGGGCCCCGATCGCGGGCCAGGCCACCGTGGGGCACCAGATTGCCCCACGCCCCCCCCCCCCCCCCCACCCCCAGGTCCCCGGAGCCCGCCCGCGCCGCCAATCCTGCCGGTAAGGGAGGTGGTTTGATTCACGCCGGCGGGACAGGCATTACAGCAGCGGGAATTCGGCCCATCGTGGGCCGGAGAATCGCGGGGGGTCGGAGAATCCAGCCCCAGTATTCCAAATGTGGCCCAACCAACGTTCTATATAACAGTAATATCATATGTGAGCTTTTATGCTCAATGCTCCGTCCTATGCAGGAAAGCATGCCATAAGCTTTCTTTACCATCGTTTCCACCTGTGCTGCCACTTTTAAGGATCTGTGGGCCTGCACGCCCAGATCTCTCTGTGCCTCTATGCTCCCGAAGGCTCTGCCATTTATTTTATAGTTCCCACCTAAATTGGATCTGCCAAAATTCATCACCTCGTATTCGTCCGGGTTAAATTCCATCTGCCATTTCTCTGCCCAATTTTTCAGCATATCTCTGATAATCTTCATTACTATCCGCAATTCCTGCAATCTTAGTATCATTTGCAAAGAACAGTGGCCCCAGAACTGATCCCTACGGAACACCACTAGTTACAGACCTCCATTCGGAAAAACACCCTTCCACAGCTACCCCTCTGTCTTCTATGGCCAAGCCAGTTCTGGATCCATCCAGCTAGCTCACCCCTGACCCCATGTGATCTAACCTCTTGCGGCAGCCTGCCATGAGGAACCTTGTCAAATGCCTTTCTAAAGTCCGTGTAGACAGTATCCACAGCCCTTCCCTTGTCAATTATTTTTGTCACCTCCTGAAAATATTCAATCAAATCAGTGAGACATGGGCCGGGATTCTCTCCGACCCTGCGCGGGGTCGGAGAATCTCAGGGGGGACGCGAGAATCTCGCCCCGCCGCCGGCTTCCCGATTCTCCCCCGTTGATTCTTGGGCACCCGGGGGATTCCCGCTGCGACAATCAGGGCCGTTGAAAGCGCTCCCCCCCCCCCGGCAATTCTCCGGGCCCCAATGGGCCGAGTGGCCGACGAGTTCGGCTGAATCCCGCCGGCGTGGGTTACTCAGGTCCCATGCGGCGGGACCTGGAGGGTGTGTCTGGGGGAGCCGTTCTGGAGGGCGGGGGGCAGGGGGATCCAACCCCGGAGGGGTGGGGGGGCATGGTGGCCTGGCCCGCGATCGAGGCCTACCAATCGGCGGGCGGGCTGGTTCCGTGGGGGCCGCGCCGGGCCCCTGTAGGGCTCTGCCATATTGCCCGGGAGCATGCGCGGAAATACGCTGGCCGTAGCGCGCATGCGCGGAAATACGCTGGCCGTAGCGAGCATGCGCGGAAATACGCTGGCCGTAGCGCGCATGCGCGGAAATACGCTGGCCGTAGCGAGCATGCGCGGAAATACGCTGGCCGTAGCGAGCATGCGCGGAAATACGCTGGCCGTAGCGCGTATGCGCGGAAATACGCTGGCCGTAGCGCGCATGCGCAGAAATACGCTGGCCGTAGCGCGCATGCGCGGAAATACGCTGGCCGTAGCGCGCAAGCGCGGAAATACGCTGGCCGTAGCGCGCATGCGCGGAAATACGCTGGCCGTAGCGGCATGCGCGGAAATACGCTGGCCGTAGCGAGCATGCGCGGAAATACGCTGGCCGTAGCGCGCATGCGCGGAAATACGCTGGCCGTAGCGCGCATGCGCGGAAATACGCTGGCCGTAGCGCGCATGCGCGGAAATACGCTGGCCGTAGCGCGCAAGCGCGGAAATACGCTGGCCGTAGCGCGCATGCGCGGAAATACGCTGGCCGTAGCGCGTATGCGCGGAAATACGCTGGCCGTAGCGCGCATGCGTGGAAATACGCTGGCCGTAGCGCGCATGCGCGGAAATACGCTGGCCGTAGCGCGTATGCGCGGAAATACGCTGGCCGTAGCGCGCATGCGCGGAAATACGCTGGCCGTAGCGCGCATGCGCGGAAATACGCTGGCCGTAGCGCGCAAGCGCGGAAATACGCTGGCCGTAGCGCGCATGCGCGGAAATACGCTGGCCGTAGCGCGTATGCGCGGAAATACGCTGGCCGTAGCGCGCATGCGTGGAAATACGCTGGCCGTAGCGCGCATGCGCGGAAATACGCTGGCCGTAGCGCGCATGCGCAGAAATACGTTGGCCGTAGCGCGCAAGCGCGGAAATACGCTGGCCGTAGCGCGCATGCGCGGAAATACGCTGGCCGTATCGTGCATGCGCGGAAATACGCTGGCCGTAGCGCGTATGCGCGGAAATACGCTGGCCGTAGCGCACATGTGCGGAAATACGCTGGCCGTAGCGCGCATGTGCGGAAATACGCTGGCCGTAGCGCGCATGCGCAGAAATACGCTGGCCGTAGTGCGCATGCGCAGAAATACGCTGGCCGTAGCGCGCATGCGCGGGCCTTTCCTCGGCGGCTGGAGCTGCGGGGACCACTCCGACGCCGACCTAGCCCCCTAGGAAGGGGAGCATTCCCCATTATCGGGGACCGTTGACGCAGGAATGGTTGCCGCCGCTTTTCACGCCGGCCTGGAGACAGAGCCCCATTATTGGAGAATCCTGCCCATGATCTCCCTCGTACAAAACCATGCTGTCTGCCGCTAATAAGACCTTTAACTTTCAAATCTGCATAGATCCTGGGCTGGGTTTTCCGTGTTTGGGACGATGTCCCCACGCCGTTGTGAAAACTGTGATCTTTTACACCAGAAAAACTGTCATCAAAAGGCGACAGATTCACAGCCCTGCAGGGAGCTGTTGTGGAGCTCGCAGCTCCAGCTGCCGATACAGCCTCCTGCACTTTCGGGTCAGAGGCCGCCCATGCGCACGGTGGCGGCCTCCAGCGGCTGTACCGTGTTCCATGGCGAACACAGACAGCCAACCTGGACCGCGTAAATAGTACCCCCGATCGGCCATGCGCCCAACCAGGACCACCCGCACAATAAAAGCCCGAATGAGGCCCCCCCCCCCCCCGCCTTCTAATCAGCCCACCCCACGAGTATCACGAATGGCAGGACCAGATTAGATCCACGCTGTTGGGAATTCGGACGGTGGGGGGGGGGGGGGGGGGGGCGAAGAATAGTGGGGCGATGCCCTCAGGTGGTGGATACTCTGTGGAGAATTGCCGAATCGGCACCGGTCCTGATTCATGCGGGAAAATGGATTCTCCGCCCCGTCGCCGAACGCAATTGTGGCGTCGGGGTGCGGAGAATCCAGCTCCCTATCTCTGAGAATCTTTTCCAACAATTTCACTATCACTGGCATCAAGCTCACTGGCCTATAATTACCCGGATTATCCATTTACAAAAAAAAAAAATTTTATTCTCCTTTTTCACAATTTTTCTTGTTTTTAAAATATTTTATTACCCGGATTATCCTTGCTTCCCTTCTTAAATAAAGGGACAACATTGGCTATCCCCTAATCCTCTGGGACCTCACCTGAGGCCAACGAGGACACAAAGATTTCTGTCAGAGGCCCAGCGATTTCATCTCTTGCCTCCCTCAGCAATCTGGGATAGATGCCATCTGGCCCTGGGGAC
This sequence comes from Scyliorhinus canicula, assembly GCF_902713615.1. NCBI lineage: Eukaryota > Metazoa > Chordata > Chondrichthyes > Carcharhiniformes > Scyliorhinidae > Scyliorhinus > Scyliorhinus canicula. Next base: position 200,533,394 of record NC_052151.1, read on the forward strand.
TTGTCTACCTTGATGCTTTTCAACACACCTAACACTTCCTCCCTCGTAATTTCCCTGGTCATCCATGGTTCCTGAATCCTACCTTTCCTGTCTTTCTTTTGGACCGGCACATGCCTGTCCTGCACTCCCATCAACTGCTCCTTAAAAGATTTCCACATGCCAAATATGGATTTACCCTCAAACAGCCCCTCCCAAACAACAGCCTCCAAATCCAGCCTAATCTGGTTGTAGTTAGCCTTCTCCCAATTTAGCTCCTTAACCCTAGGACAACACCCGTCCTTTTCCATGAGTATCCGAAAGCTTACGGAATTGTGGTCACTGTTCACCACATGTTCCCCAACTGCAACTTTGATGACCTGGCCTGGCTCGTTCCCCAGTACTAGGTCCAATATGGCCCCCTCTCTAGTCGGTCTATCCACATATTGTTCCAAAATACCTTCCTGGACAACACTGAACAAATTCCTCACCATCCGGACTCTTAGCCCAAAGGGATTTACTTGTGGGCAGCACGGTAGCACGATGGTTAGTACAATTGCTTCACAGCTCCAGGGTCCCAGGTTCGATTCCTGGCTTGGGTCACTGTCTGTGCGGAGTCTGCACGTTCTCCCCGTGTGTGTGTGGGTTTCCTCCGGGTGCTCCGGTTGATTTCCAGTTAAAATCATAGAATTTACAGTGCAGAAGGAGGCCATTCGGCCCATCAAGTCTGCACCGGCTCTTGGAAAGACACTCCATTTAAACCCACACTTCCACCCTATCCCCGTAACCCCACCTAACCTTTTAGACACTAAGGGCAATTTATCATGGCCAATCCACCTAACCTGCACATCTTTGGACTGTGGGAGGAAACCGGAGCACCCGGAGGAAACCCACGCACACACGGGGAGGATGTGCAGACTCCGCACAGACAGTGACCCAAGCCAGGAATCGAACCTGGAGCTGTGAAGCAACTATGCTAACCACTGTGCTGCTGTTAATATGAGGAAAATTGAAGTCTCCCACTGCAACAACCCTATTATTTCTACATCTATCCAGAATCTGTTTACATATCTGTTCTTCAACTTCCCTGTGGGCTGTTGGGAGGCCTGTCGTATACTGTACCCCCATCATAGTGACTACCCCTTCCTTTAGTGACTCTCTTCCGTTTTATGTACCTATAACAGCTTTTGCTATCTCTATGGAGAAGCTAGGACCTACCTCTAAACTTGCTCGTACACACATCTCTGTCCCACACTAGGTTGACCTGATCTCCTAACTCACTGTGTGGGCGGTTATACATGTAAGACCGTAATACTACACCAGCCAACACCCTGAGATGGACCCTCATTTGGACAGTTCTGACACTGCCCTTTGAACTCCCATGTGTCCCCACCCCCAACCGCCATTTTCTCACCTTGACTAACTGTCCCCGCCCACTCGCTCCCTCCCCCTACCACATCCAGGAGGCCAACCCTTCCCACTTCACTCCTCCATGTCCCCCCAAACCTATGCTCCATTAGACACTGCCTTCAAATAAAACGTGAACCAGGTGCTACTTGATCTTGTAGGTCAGGGGGCAGCACGGTGGCCTAGTGGTTAGCACAACCGCCTCACGGCGCTGAGGTCCCAGGTTCGATCCCGGCTCTGGGTCACTGTCCGTGTGGAGTTTGCACATTCTCCCCGTGTCTGCGTGGGTTTCGCCCCCACAACCCAAAAAATGTGCGGAGTAGGTGGATTGGCCACACTAAATTGCCCCTTAATTGGAAAAAATAATTGGGTAATCTAAATTTATTAAAAAAAAGAAAAAAAAAAGATCTTGTAGGTCAGACATAATTAAAATCTGTCATGCTCTTGAGTATTCATGTCGTGCCTGTCATAATATCCACTCATGTATATCATGAGATGCAGACAGGCAGTGATTGACACACAGGATAACCAATGAACACACACGACACAGAACAACCAATCACCAGACAGGACACCACCACTATAAAGCCCACAGGGCATTAAGGCTCTCCCTCTCTCTCACAGGACACGGCTAGGGAGATAGTCACAGTGCACAGGCCAATGACCATCATCACCATGTGATAGAGAGCTAGTCTGGTCAAGCCAATAGGAGGTTCTCAGTTAGGTTAACAGAGTGTCAACCCACAGCAGATTATGTACAGCAATCAGCAGGTTCAATAAAACAGTGTTGGACCATCTCCTGTGTCGGAAGCCTGTTTCTCGTTTCACTGCAGCCAGTTGCAGTCGATGTTAGACCAACACAGTTAACGCATCGTGGTACCAGAGAGCTATTAACTCGAACGAACCTACTTTGAGTGAATCAGTGGACCAGCACGCAGCCATCCAGCGGCATGGAAAAGATCCGACCTCCTCGGCAACTCCGGATCTCCGGCAACCTTGGCGCCAACTGGAAAGTCTTCAAACAGATGTTCCTCCTGAATATCGAGACCTCTGACCTCGAGGCAGTATCGGATACCTGAAAGATCGCGCTGTACCAGTCGACTGCGGGGGATCACGCCATCCACATCTTTAACTCGCTCATGTTTGCTGATGGCGAAGACAAGACGAAGTTCAAGACGGTTCTGCTGAAATTCAACAACCACTGCGACGTTGAGATGAATGAGAGCTTTGAACGGTACATCTTCCAACAGAGGCTTCAGGGTAAGGATGAACCTTTTCAGTCCTTCTTGACCCATCTCCGTATCCTAACGCAGTCCTGTAATTATGACTCAATTGCTGATTCCATGATCCGGGTTCAGATCGCTTTTGGGGTCCAGTCCGACTCCCTGCGGGAGCAGCTCCTCAAAATCAAACAGTTGACCCTCTCCGTCGCCATCGAAACGTGCGTTGTCCATGAGCATGCCAGGAATCATTACTCCCGCATCAGGGCGGCAGAAACTGCAAAACTGGCCTCCCACGAGGCAGAAAGGGTGCAGGCCATCGCAAAAATGCAAGGCCTGAGCATTGAGGAGAGTGGCCGTTTCGCACGCTTTTCCCGGGTCCCTACGCATGCGCGTCACGACCGGGTGGACGACGAGGCCGAAAACCCTAATGCGCAGGTGTGAACGTCGGCCGACCGCACTGCGCATGCGCGATGGCGCACAGAATGCGCTGGCGTCAGCGTCATGACGTGTCCAAATTGTGGCTCCGCCCATTTAAAGCGGCAATGTCCAGCCAAAGGAAGGCGATGTCTACAGTATGGAAAGCCTGGGCATTACGCGGCCTTATGCAGGTCCGCTCCACCGACCAACAGCCAGCGATCCCAGCTGCAGAGCAGACGTGTCCGCTGCGTACGAGACATGCAGGATTCGGATCCCGACAGCCCAACGGACCCGATGCTGACTGCCTCGAGTCTCCATACTGGGTGGGCATAATCACCACGCGCGAGCTGGCCTCCACCGTGCCTGCAAACCGCCTTTCAGACCTCAGTGTGAATCCTGACGACGAGTGGTGTGCTGTCGTCATGGTTAACCAGTCTCCCATCCAATTTAAATTGGACACTGGCGCATCTGCAAACCTCATATCACAGTCGGACCTCGATAGCATCCGAGACCAACCTAGCATTCTTCCACCAGCCTGCCAGCTCCTTGACTACAATGGCAATGCCATAGCTACCAGTGGATCGTGTCAGCTAGGTGTATCTCACAAGGCAATCAAAGTGACGTTTAATTCGAGATCGTCCGGCCTGACAAGGCATCCCTGCTCGGTGCCCACGCATGCAAACTCCTAAATCTGGTCCAGTGCGTCCATGCCATGTCCTCGACACCGGCGACTGCCTCGCCCAATGTAAATCTCCAGGCTGAGATAGACGACATTCTCACGCAATACCACAACGTGTTTGATGGAATGGGCACGCTCCCATATCGTTAACAAGATATTGCTGAAACCGAATGTCATCCCAGTCATCCATGCACCACGCCGGGTTCCGGCTCCTCTCAAGGATCGTCTGAAAACGCAGCTACGAGAGCTCCAAGACCAGAGTATCATCTCAAAAGTCACGGAACCAACAGACTGGGTCAGCTCCATGGTCTGCGTCAAGAAGCCCTCTGGTGAACTCCGCATTTGCATTGATCCCAAAGACCTGAATCGCAACATCACGCCCGGGCCTACCCCATCCCGAAGCGTGATGAGTTAACCTGTGAGATGGCTCAAGCCAAATTCTTCACCAAGCTGGACGCCTCCCGTGGGTTCTGGCAGACACAGCTGGACGAGTCCAGTCGGAAGCTGTGCACGTTTAACACTCCGTTCGGCAGGTATTGCTACAACCGCGTGCTTTTTGGTATCAGATCAGCTTCCGAAGTATTTCATTGCATCGTGGAGCAAATGATGGAGGGCATCGAGGGAAGTGCGAGTCTATGTGGACGACATGATCATCTGGTCCACGATGCCCGAGGATCACATCGCTTCGCCTCAAACAGGTTTTCCAGAGGATTCATGAAAACGGCCTCCAGCTCAACAGGGCCAAATGTTCATTTGCTAGGTTCGCTATCAAGTTTCTGGGTGACCACATTTCACAGCAGGGTGTGCAACCTGACGCCGACAAGGTGCTGGTAATCAATGCCATGAAGACCCCAGAGGACAAAAAGGCGGTCCTCCATTTCATCGGGATGGTAAATTTTCTTGGGAAATTCATTCCCAACACGGCATCCCACACCACAGCCCTCCGGCATCTCATAAAAAAGTCCACAGTGTTCCAGTGGCTTCCCTGCACATCAAGCGGAGTGGCTTGAGCTGAAGGCGAAGCTCACCACAGCCCCAGTACTGACATTCTTTGACCCAACCAAGGATACCAAGATATCCACAGACGCAAGCCAGGACGGCATTGGGGCGGTGCTCCTCCAGCGAGACGACTCCTCGTCCTGGGATCCAGTGGCATACGCCTCCAGGGCCATGACTCTGACCGAATAACGGTATGCCCAGATCGAAAAGGAATGCTTGGGTCTCCTGACAGGAATAGTCAAGTTTCATGACTATGTATACGGCCTGCCAAAGTTCACGGTGGAAACAGACCACAGGCCTTTAGTCCACATAATCCAGAAGGATTTAAATGACATGACACCTCGGCTGCAGCAAATTCTTCTTCGTCTCCGCCGATATGATTTCGAACTCGTCTACACACCGGGTAAGGAGCTGATCGTCGCGGATGCCCAATCCCGATCCGTCACCACGCCGTGTGAACAGGGCGACTTCATTCACCGCATTGCGGCACAGGTACAGTTGTGTGCCAGCACCTCCCAGCCACTGATGAACGAGTTGTCCGAATACGCGAAGAAACTGCCAAAGATCCCCTACTGCAGTGCGCGATGAAGCACCTCGCCCATGGCTGGCAAAAGGGGCAGTACCCCCAGTTCTTCAACGTTAAGGACGAGCTGATGGTTGTTGAGGGGATCCTGCTTAAACTGGATAGGATCGTCATTCCCCAAAGCATGCGAGCTATGGTGCTCAGACAGATCCATGAGGGTCACCTGGGGGTCGAGAAATGCCGACACAGAGCTCAGCAGGCAGTTTACTGGCCTGGCATCAGCCAGGACATTGCCAACATGGTCCTCAACTGCACAACATGCCAGAAATTCCAACCACCCCAGCCAAAGGAAACGCTGCAACAGCACGAGATCGTAACCTCTCCATGGTCCAAGACCTCTTTCATGCCAATGGGCGTGATTATGTGCTCCTGGTCAACTACTTCTCCAGCTACCCGGAAGTGGAGAAATTGTCGGACCTCACGTCCAAGTCCGTCATCAAAGCCTGCAAAGAGACGTTTGCCAGGCATGGGATACCACTCACGGTAATGAGTGACAACGGTCCATGTTTCTACAGCCAAAAGTGGTCCGACTTTGCACCATCCTACCACTTTAGTCACATCACATCCAGTCCCCATTACCCGCAATCAAACGGGAAGGCCGAGAAAGGGGTCCATATTGTCAAGCGGCTGCTTTGCAAGGCTGCAGACTCAGCCTCGGATTTCAACTTGGCGCTATTGGCATACAGGGCAACCCCTCTGTCGACTGGTTTGTCTCCGGCGCAATTGCTCAGGAACCGTAACCTGAGGACGACTGTTCCAGCCATCCATGTTCCAGACCTTGACCACCTCACGGTGCTGCAGAAGGTGCAGCGATCAAGGGACCAGCAAAAGATCACGTATGATGCTCATGCCACGGATCTGCCTGCGCTGGCTCCAGACGATGTTGTTCGCGTTCAGCTGCCTGAGGGAGGTTGGTCAGCCCCAGCTGTTGTTGTCAGACAGGCTGCTCCCAGGTCTTTCGTTGTCCAAATGGCTGATGGCTCCATTTTATGGCGCAACAGGAGGGCGCTGCGTAAAGGTCCCTGCCCATCACCCGACCGCACTTCTCCGCATGTCATCATGCCTCCTCCGGACATCTTGCACCACGAGGCCACCGATCAGGCAGCAGTCCTGCCTGTCCACAAGGCCACTGAGATGGCAGCCATCCCGCCTTCCCAGGTGCCGGCGCCCCCCCTCCACCTCTGCGGCGATCAACAAGAATTCATCGCCCACCACAAAGACTGAATCTGTAGACTTAAATCTTGTAAATTTTGTTCAGTTTGCTCTGTATCTGCACAATAGACACCTTCCCATGTACATATGTTCATTCATTCCTCACTTGTACACAGTTATGTATGCATATACAGCCACGTTCCAAACTTTATTTTAAAAAGGGGGAGATGTCATAATATCCACTCATGTATATAATGAGATGCAGACAGGCAGTGATTGACACACAGGATAACCAATGAACACGCAAGACACAGAACAACTAATCACCAGACAGGACACCACCACTATAAAGCCCACAGGGCATTAAGGCTCTCCCTCTCTCACAGGACACGGCTCGGGAGATAGTCGCAGTGCACAGGCCAATGAACATCATCACTATGTGATAGAGAGCTAGTCTGGTCAAGCCAGTAGGAGGTTCTCAGTTAGGTTAACAGAGTGTCAACCCACAGCAGATTATGTACAGCAATCAGCAGGTTCAATAAAACAGTGTTGGACCATCTCCTGTGTCGGAAGCCTGTTTCTCGTTTCACTGCATCCAGTTGCAGTCGATGTTAGATCAACACAGATAACACATCAGTGCCAATGTATGACGTGAGTTTTGACACACTGCTGCTTAATTCAGTCACCCCACATGCCAAGTTACCCAGTCTTGTGGGCCCCATGAAATACCCTTCATTGCAGTCAGCTTATTCCAGGAGTGGAGTTCTCCTATTCCTGCAGGTTTACTCTGTGAGTGGGTCACCCCATTACGCCAGGCGTATTTCAGCAGGGCAGCTTCCCACATTAACTCCAGATTTACTGTGGGATTAGAATATTCCCTAATACCAGGTTTGTTCTGAGTGGAGTCTCCAATTATCCAGAGAATCTGGCTAAAAAGTGCTGATCCGACGAAAGAGAAGAGTTCCTACATGTCTGTTTAGAGACAGTGGACTGGTCCATATTTAGGAACTCAGCGACCAACCTAAATGAGTAGGCCTCCACCGTCACAGACTTCATCAGCAAATGTGTGGACGACTGCGTGCCAAAGAAAGCAGTATGTACGTTCCCCAACCGGAAACCATGGCTCAGCCGCGAGATTGACTCCCTACTGAAGGACAGATCTGGGCGTTCAAGGCAGACGACCCTGACCTATACAAGAAATCCAGGTACGACCTCCGCAAAGCCATCCGAGATGCCAAGAGGGAACATCAAACCAAGCTAGAGTCACAGACAGACTCTCGGCGGTTGTGGCAAGACCTAAACAACATAACGGGCTACAAAGCGAAGCCGAGCAGTATCTCTGGCAGCAGCGCACCCCTCCCCAATGAACTCAATGCATTCTATGCTCGGTTCAAACAGGAAACCAACGATCCGCTGTCGAGTGCCCCAGCAGCCCATAATTCACCCATACCCACCATCACAGCTTCCGAAGTCAGATCGGCCTTCCTGAAAGTGAACCCTCGGAAGGCGACGGGTCCGGACGGGATCCCTGGTCGTGCACTCAGAGCCTGCATGGACCAGCTGGCAGATGTGTTCGCGGACATCTCTAACCTGTCCCTGCTCCACTCCGAGGTCCCCCCCTGCTTCAAGAAGACCACCATCATACCGGTACCAAAGAAGAACCAGGCAATGTGCTTCAATGACTGCCGTCCGGTGGCCCTGACTTCAGTCGTAATGAAGTGCTTCGAGAGGTTGGTCATGAGGTGCATCAATTCCATACTCCCAGAATGCCTTAATCCACTGCAATTCGCATACCATCGCAACCGGTCCACAGCAGAGGCCATTTCCCTGGCCCTACACTCATCCCTAGAGCATCTCAAAAACAAGGACTCCTACATCAGACTCTTATTGACTGACTACAGCTCCGGCCTCAACACCATAATCCCTGCCAAGCTCTAGGACTTGGCTCCTCACTCTGCAACTGGATCCTCGATTTTCTAACCCACAGACCACAATCAGTCAGAATAAACAACAACACCTCCTCCACAATAGTCCTCAATACCGGGGCCCCGCAAGGCTGCATACTTAGCCCCCTACTCTACTCCCTGTACACACACGACTGCGTGGCAAAATTTGATTCCAACTCCATCTACAATTTTGCTGACGATACGACCATGGTGGGCCTGATCTTGAATAACGACGAGTCAGAATACAGGAGTGAGATAGAGAATCCAGCGACAACAATCTCTCCCTCAATGCCAGCAAAGCTAAAGAGCTGGTCATTGACTTCAAGAAGCAAAGTACTGTACACACCCCTGTCAGCTTGGGCAGCAGGGTGGCACAGTGGTTAGCAAAGTTGCTTCACAGCTCCAGGGTCCCAGGTTCGATTCCCGGCTGGGTCACTGTCTGTGCAGAGTCTGCACGTTCTCCCCGTGTCTGCGTGGGTTTCCTCCGGGTGCTCCGGTTTCCTCCCACAGTCCAAAGATGTGCGGGTTAGGTGGATTGGCCATGATAAATTGCCCTTAGTGTCCAAAAAAATGTTAAGTGGGGTTACGGGGATAGGGTAGATATGTGGGCTTGGATAGGGTGCTCTTTGTAAGGGCCGGTGCAGACACGATGGGCCGAATGGCCTCCTTCTGCACGGTACATTCTACGATTTCTATGAGCATCAACGGGGCCGAGGTGGAGATGGTTAGCAGTTTCGAATTTCTAGGAGTGCACATCTCCAAAAATCTGTCCTGGCCCACCCACGTTGACGCTACCACCAAGAAAGCACAACAGCGCCGATACTTCCTCAGGAAACTAAGGAAATTCAGCATGTCCACATTAACTCTTACCAACTTTTACAGATGCACCATAGAGAGCATCCTATCTGGCTGCATCACAGCCTGGTATGGCAACTGCTCGGCCCAGGACCACAAGGAACTTCAGAGAGTCGTGAATACCGCCCAGTCCATCACACAAACCTGCCTCCCATCCATTGATTCCATCTACATCTCCCGCTGCCGGGGGAAAACAGGCAGCATAATCAAGGATCCCTCCCACCCGGCTTACTCGCTCTTCCAACTTCTTCAATTGTGCAGGAGATACAGAAGTCTGAGAACACGCACAAACAGACTCAAAAACAGCTTCTTCCCCACTGTTAAGACTCTTAAATGACCCTCTTATGGACTGTGGTGAGATAACCACTGTAATTATGTGTACTGCAGTAGGGGGATGTATGCCTGTACCTGTAATACAGGTTCCTCCGGTCAGCCCCTGCCGGCTAGCTCCGCCCACAGGGAGCTTATGTATAAATGTATGAGAGCTGCTCAGACCCTTAGTCTACTGTTGCAGATGGAGGGACAACATCGTACAGCAATAAAGCCTCTATTGTACTAGTCTCTCGGCTTTGAGTATAATTGTTAGCGCCACATGGACTGACCTCATTAACACTACACTCTGTATGCTTCACCCGATTCAGTTGTTTATGCAGTTACATTGTGTTCCTTGTGTTGCCCGATTATGTATTTTCTTTTATTCCCTTTTCTTCCCATGTACTTAATGATCTGTTGAGCTGCTCGCAGAAAAACACTTTTCACTGAACCTCGGTACACGTGACAATAAACGAATCCAATCCAATCCATAACCAGGTGGCACAGTGGTTAGCACTGCTGCCTCACAGCTCCAGGGACCCGGGTTCAATTCTGGCCTTGGGTGACTGTCTGTGAGGAGTTTGCACTTTCTCCTCATGTCTGTGTGGGTTTCCTACGGGTGATCCGGTTTCCTCCCACAGTCCAAAAATGTGAAGATTAGGTGGATTGGCCATGATCAATTTCACCTTAGTGTCCAAAAGGTTAGGTGGGATTGCTGGGTTGAGGGGTTAGGTTGGGGGCTTGACCCCTTGCAAAGGGTCAGTGCAGACTCGATGGGGCAAATGGTCTCCTTCTGCACTGTAGTGATTCTGTAACTCCAGATTTACTCTGGGAGTGGAGTTCCCCTAAATCCAGGTTTACTCTGGAAGTAGAGGCCCCCATCATTCCGGGTTTACTCTGGGACTGGAGTCTCCCATAACTCCATCTTTGCTCTGGAAGTCCACTGTAACTCCAGCTATACTCTGGAAGTGTGGTCCCCCATAACTCCTGATCTGCTCTGGGAGTGGAGTTCCCCATAACTCCCGATCTGCTGTGGGAGTGTTCCCCATAACTCCTGATTTACTCTGAGAGTCCCCCATGAATCCAGGTTTACTCAGGGAGTGCAGCCCCCAGTAACGCAGATTTACTCTGGGACTGGAGTCCCCTGTAACTCCAGGTTTACTCTGGAAATGGAGTCCCCCATAATTCCAGGTTTACTCTGGGATTGGAGTCCCCATAACTCCAGGTTTACTCTGGGATTAATGTTCCCTGTAACTGCAGGTTTACTTTGGGATTAATGTTCCCTGTAACTCCAGGTTTACTCTGGGATTGGTGCTCACTGTTACTCCATCTTTACTCTGGGACTGGTGTTCCCTGTAACTCCAGGTTTACTCTGGGATTTGTGTTCCCTGGAACTCCAGGTTTACTCTTCGATTGGATTTCTCTTGCACCAAAGTTCCTTCCTGCGAGCTCACGTCATGAATCCAGCGCCTCTACACGCAGCGCGATGACATCACGGGCCGTCCGTTGGCCCTCCCCCAGCGTGCTGACGTCACGCCGGCCCTGCCTCACCAGCCCGTTCTCCTCCTTCAATCCCCACCCCCGGGTTGTTCCTACCGGTGCGCCTGCGCAGTTGCGGTACGGAGGACGGTTGGAACGAGCGGGCGTCGCGAGCGGGGAGTCAGGTAAAAACCGTTAAGGGCTCGTGAGGAGGGGGCGGGACCAGCGGCTCCCCACTGACCAATCCCCTTCAAACCCTTCATTGGCCAATCGCCTTCGGCAGCACCCCCTCCCCCAACTGCTCACTGGCCAATCCCCTTCCACCCCTTCAACCCCCTTCCCCCCCACTGACCAATCCCCTCCCCCACTGACCCCCCCACTGACCAGTCCCCCACTGACCCCTCCCCCCACTGACCCCCCAAATGACCAGTCCCCCACTGACCAACCCCCCCCACTGACCCCCCCACTGACCAGTCCTCTCCCCCACTGACCCCCCAATTGACCAATTCCCCCCACTGACCAATCCCCTCCCCCACTGACCAATCCCCTCCCCCACTGACCAATCCCCTCCCCCACTGACCAATCCCCTCCCCCACTGACCCCCCACTGACCAATCCCCTCCCCCACTGACCAATCCCCTCCCCCACTGACCCCCCACTGACCAATCCCCTCCCCCACTGACCAATCCCTCCCCCCACTGACCAATCCCCTCCCCCCACTGACCAATCTCCCCCACTGACCAATCCCCTCCCCCCACTGACCCCCCACACTGACCCCCCCACTGACCAATCCTCTCCCCCACTGACCAATCCCCCCACTGACCCCATCCCCTCCCCCCACTGACCAGTCCCCTCCCCCCACTGACCAACCCCCCCCCACTGACCAATCCCCTCCCCCCACTGACCCCCCACTGACCAGTCCGCTCCCCCCCACTGACCCCCCCACTGACCAGTCCTCTCCCCCACTGACCCCCCCAACTGACCAATCCACCCCACTGACCAATCCCCTCCCCCACTGACCAATCCCCCCCACTGACCCCCCACTGACCAATCCCCCCACTGACCAATCCCCTCCCCCAACTGACCATTCCCCTCCCCCCACTGACCCCCCCACTGACCCCCCCCACTGACCAGTCCTCTCCCCCACTGACCCCCCAATTGACCAATCCCCCCCACTGACCAATCCCCTCCCCCACTGACCAATCCCCCCCTGACCCCCCACTGACCAATCCCCCCACTGACCAATCCCCTCCCCCACTGACCAATCCCCTCCCCCACTGACCAATCCCCTCCCCACTGACCAATCCCCTCCCCCACTGACCCCCCACTGACCAATCCCCTCCCCCACTGACCAATCCCCTCCCCCACTGACCCCCACTGACCAATCCCCTCCCCCACTGACCAATCCCTCCCCCCACTGACCAATCCCCTCCAACCCACTGACCAATCCCCTCCCCCCCCACTGACCAATCCCTCCCCCCCCACTGACCAATCCCCTCCCTCCCACCGACCAATCCCCTCCCCCCCACTGACCAATCCCCTCCACCCCACTGACCAATCCCCTCCCCCCACTGACCAATCCCCTCCCCCCCACTGACCAATCCCCTCCCCCCCCACTGACCAATCCCCTCCCCCACTAACCCCCCCACTGACCAACCCCCTCCCCCCACTGACCAATCCCCTCCCCCCACTGACCCTATCCCCTCCACCCACTGACCAATCCCCTCCCCCCACTGACCAATCCCCTCCCCCCACTGACCAATCCCCTCCCCCCACTGACCAATCCCCTCCCCCACTGACCCCTCCACTGACCAATCCCCTCCCCCACTGACCCCCTCCACTGACCAATCCCCCCCCCCACTGACCCTCCCCACTGACCAATCCCCTCCCCCCTGACCAATCCCCTCCCCCCACTGACCAATCCCCTCCCCCCACTGACCAATCCCCTCCCCCCACTGACCAATTTCCCCCCACTGACCAATCCCCTCCCCCCCACTGACCAATCCCCTCCCCCCACTGACCAATCCCCTCCCCCGCACTGACCAATCCCCTCCCCCACTGACCCCCCCACTGACCAATCCCCTCCCCCCCACTGACCAATTTCCCCCCACTGACCAATCCCCTCCCCCCACTGACCAACCCTCTACAGACCAATCCGCTCCCCCTCCTGACCAATCCCCTCCCCCCCACTGACCAACCCCCCCCACTGACCCCCCCACTGACCAATCCCCTCCACCCCACTGACCAATCCCCTCCCCCCACTGACCCCCCCTCACTGACCAATCCCCTCTCCCCCACTGACCCTCCCTCTGACCAACCCCCTCCCCCACTGACCAATCCCCTCCCCCCCACTGACCAATCCCCTCCCCCCCACTGACCAATCCCCTCCCCCACTGACCAATCCCTTCCCCCACTGACCCCCCACTGACCAATCCCCTCCCCCCACTGACCCCCCAACTGACCAATCCCCTCCCCCACTGACCAATCCCCTCCCCCACTGACCAATCCCCTCCCCCCCACTGACCAATCTCCTCGCCCCCACTGACCAATCCCCTCCCCCCACTGACCAATCCCTCCCCCTCACTAACCAATCCCCTCCCCCCCACTGACCAATCCCCTTCCCCTCACTGACCAATCCCCTCCCCCACTGGCCACCACTGACCAATCCCCCCCCCCCACCGACCCCCCCACTGACCAATCCCCTCCCCCACTGACCCCCCAACTGACCAATCCCCTCCCCCTACTGACCAATCCCCTCCCCCCCACTGACCAATCTCCTCGCCCCCACTGACCAATCCCCTCCCCCCACTGACCAATCCCCTCCCTCCCACTGACCCCCCCCCCACTGACCAATCCCTCCCCACTGACCCCCCAACTGACCAATCCCCTCCCCCCCCACTGACCAATCTCCTCGCCCCGACTGACCAATCCCCTCCCCTCGCTGACCAATCCCCTCCCCCCCACTGACCCCCCCCACTGACCAATCCCCTTCCCCTCACTGACCACTCCCCTCCCCCACTGACCCCCCACTGACCAATCCCCCCCCCACTGACCCCCCCACTGACCAATCCCCTCCCCCACTGACCAATACACTCCCCCCACTGACGAATCCCCTCCCCCACTGACTCCCCACTGACCAATCCCCCCCCACTGACCCCCCAACTGACCAATCCCCTCCTCCCCACTGACCAATCCCCTCCCCCCACTGACCAATCTCCCCCCACTGACCAACCCCCCCCCCACTGACCAATCCCCCCCAAATGACCAATCCCCTCCCCCCCACTGACCAACCCCCACTGACCAAATCTCCTCCCCCCACTGACCAATCTCCCCCCCACTGACCAACCCCCCCCCACTGACCATCCCCCCCCACTGACCAATCCCCTCCCCCCCACTGACCAACCCCCCACTGACCAACCCCCCCCCCACTGACCAATCCCCCCCCACTGACCAATCCCCTCCCCCACTGACCAATCCCCCACTGACCAATCCCCTCCCCCCCCACTGACCAACCCCCCCTCACTGACCCCCCACTGACCAATCCCCTCCACCCCACTGACCCCCCCTCACTGACCAATCCCCTCTCCCCCACTGACCCCCCCTCTGACCAATCCCCTCCCCCCCACTGACCAATCCCCTCCCCCCCACTGACCAATCCCCCCCCCCCACTGACTCCCCACTGACCAATCCCCTCCCCCCACTGACCAATCCCCTCCCCCCCCACTGACCAATCTCCTCGCCCCCACTGACCAATCCCCTTCCCCTCACTGACCAATCCCCTCCCCCTCACTGACCAATCCCCTCCCCCTCACCTACCAATCCCCTCCCCCCCCACTGACCAATCTCCTCCGCCCCCACTGACCAATCCCCTCCCCCCCACTGACCAATCCCCTCCCCCCCACTGACCAATCCCCTTCCCCTCACTGACCAATCCCCTCCCCCCCACTGACCAATCTCCTCGCCCCCACTGACCAATCCCCTCCCCCTCACTGACCAATCCCCTCCCCCCCCACTGACCAATCTCCTCGCCCCCACTGACCCCCCCCACTGACCAATCCCCTCCCCCCACTGACCAATCCTCTCCCCCCACTGACCAATCCCCTCCCCTCCACTGACCAATCCCCCCCACTGACCAATCCCCCCCCACTGACCAATCCCCTCCCCCCCCACTGACAAATCCCCTCTCCCCCACTGACCAATCCCCTCCCCTCCACTGACCAATCCCCCCTCCACTGACCAATCCCCTCCCCTCCACTGACCAATCCCCCCCCACTGACCAATCCCCTCCCCCACTGACCCCCCCACTGACTAATCCCCTCCCCCCACTGACCAATCCCCTCTCCCCGCTGACCAATCTCCCCCCACTGACCAACCCCCCACTGACCAATCCCCTCCCCCCCACTGACCAACCCCCCACTGACCAATCCCCTCCCCCCACTGACCAATCCCCTCCCCCCCCACTGACCAACCCCCCACTGACCAATCCCCTCCCCCCACTGACCCCCCCTCACTGACCAATCCCCTCTCCCCCACTGACCCCCCTCTGACCAATCCCCTCCCCCCCCACTGACCAATCCCCTCCCCCCCACTGACCAATCCCCTCCCCCCCCACTGACCAATCTCCTCCCCCCCCACTGACCAATCCCCTCCCCCCACTGACCAATCCCCTCCCCCTCACTGACCAATCTCCTCGCCCCCACTGACCAGTCCCCTTCCCCTCACTGACCAATCCCCTCCCCCACTGACCAATCCCCTCCCCCACTGACCCCCCCCACTGACCAATCCCCTCCCCCTCACTGACCCCCCCACTGAATCATCCTCTCCCCCCCCACTGACCAATCCCCTCCCCCCACTGACGCCCCCACTGACCAATCCCCTCCCCCCACTGACCAATCCCCTCCCCCCACTGACCAATCCCCTCCCCCCCCACTGACCAATCCCCTCCCCCCCCCCACTGACCAATCCCCTCCCCCACTGACCAATCCCCTCCCCCACTGACCCCCACTGACCAATCCCCTCCCCCCACTGACCAATCCCCTCCCCCCCACTGACCAATCCCCTCCCCCACTGACCAATCCCCTCCCCCCACTGACCAATCCCTCCCCCCCCCCCACTGACCAATCCCCTCCCCACCCCACTGACCAATCCCCTCCCCCCCCCACTGACCAATCCCCTCCCCCCACTGACCAATCCCCTCCCTCCACTGACCAATCCCCTCCCCCCACTGACCAATCCCCCCCAGTGGCCAATCCCCTCCCCCCACTGGCCAATCCCCTCCCCCTACTGACGAATCCCCTCCCCTTCACTGAACAATCCCCCCCTACTGACCCCCCACTGACCAGTCCCCCCCCCACTGACCCCTCCACTGACCAATCCCCTCCCCCCCCACTGGCCAATCCCTCTCCCTCCACTGACCCCCCCCACTGACCAATCCCCTCCCCTCACTGACCAATCCCCTCCCCCCACTGACCAATCCCCTCCCCCCCCACTGACCCTCCCACTGACCAATCCCCTCCCCGCCACTGACCCCCCCCACTGACCAATCCCCTTCACCCCACTGACCAATCCCCTCCACCTACTCAATGCCTGTTGACCAATCCTCTTCTCTCCTCCACTGACCAATCCCCTGTCTTCCACAAAATGACCAATTGCAACCTCACCCCAATCCTGTGCTCACCTTGCTTGGATTTACCAATCCCCACCGCCCTGGGACCGACATGAATCCTTCTATGGCGCTCAAAATCGTCAGCACGGTAGCATTGTGGATAGCACAATCGCTTCTCAGCTCCAGGGTCCCAGGTTCGATTCCGGCTTGGGTCACTGTCTGTGCGGAGTCTGCACATCCTCCCAGTGTGTGTGTGGGTTTCCTCCGGGTGCTCCGGTTTCCTCCCACAGTCACAAAGATGTGTGGGTTAGGTGGATCGGCCATGATCAATTGCCCTTAGTGTCCAAAATTGCCCTTAGTGTTGGGTGGGGTTACTGGGTTATGGGGATAGGGTGGAGGTGTTGACCTTGGGTCGGGTGCTCTTTCCAAGAGCCGGTGCAGACTCGATGGGCTGAATGGCCTCCTTCTGCACTGTAAATTCTATGATACGGGAGAAGGTGCGATGGTTTAGAGGTAGCAGTGCTAACCACTGTGCCACCGTGCCGCCTCTGGGAGTTTTGTACCTTGAAAAAGTTAAATATACTGTGAAGGGCTCAATTGACAGATTTTAC
Source organism: Scyliorhinus canicula (assembly GCF_902713615.1). Taxonomy (NCBI): domain Eukaryota; kingdom Metazoa; phylum Chordata; class Chondrichthyes; order Carcharhiniformes; family Scyliorhinidae; genus Scyliorhinus; species Scyliorhinus canicula. Next base: position 200,550,637 of record NC_052151.1, read on the forward strand.
CGTTGATGGCAGCCGTTCATTTTGCACTTCAAAGAGTTGATCACTGTTACCTGTTAAAAGGAAAATAAGAGTTGGGAAGGGGTGGGAGGAATTTGTTGTTTATTATTGAAAAGGGAGGGAGGTGAGGCACAGTGGTTAACACTGCTGCCTTACGGCACCAAGGTTCCAGGTTCGATCCCGGCCCAGGGTCACTGTCCACGTGGAGTTTGCACATTCTCCCCATGCCTGCATGGGTCTCACCCCGCACAACCCAAAGATGTGCAGGGTAGGTGGATTGGCCACGCTAAATTGCCCCTTAATTGAAAAACAAAGATATAAAAAGTCTGTAAGACCTTCAATAATAATAATCACTTATTGTCACGAGTAGGCTTCAATGAAGTTACTGTGAAAAGCCCCTAGTCGCCACATTCCGGCGCCTGTTCGGGGAGGCCGGTACGGGTGGAGAAAATGATTTCCATTCTATTAATATCCGCCGAAGAGCAATCAGTGAGGCGAATGCGAGAACATCAGCTCCTGCCCTTGTCGGCAACTCTGGTCGATCTGAAATCCCAAATATGGCTTTTAGAAGACAGAGATTAAGTTTAATTTGTAGAATGGCCAACATGGTGCTGAAGAAAGTGACCCAAAAACACACGAGTTCAGGACATACCCAGAACATATGTAAGTGATTGGCAGGGCCCCTTATGCACAGTTGGCATTTATCTTTATGGGCGGCATGGTAGCACAGTGGTTAGCACTGTTGCTTCACAGCTCCAGGGTCCCGGGTTCGATTCTCTGCTTGGGTCACTGTCAGTGTGGAGCCTGCACATTCTCCCTGTGTCTGCGTGGCTTTCCTCCAGGTGCTCCGGTTTCCTCCCACAAGACCTGAAAGATGTTGTTAGCAGAATTGGACATTCTGAATTCTCCCTCTGTGTACCCGAACAAGCGCCGGAGTGTGGCGACTAGGGGCTTTTCACAGTAACTTCATTGCAGTGTTTATGTAAGCCTACTTGTGACACTATTCAAGATTATTATTATAATCTTCCACTTGAGGGGCTGGTTTAGCACACTGGGCTAAATCGCTGGCTTTTAAAGCAGACCAAGGCAGGCCAGCAGCACGGTTCGATTCCCGTACCAGCCTCCCCGAACAGATGCCGGAATGTGGCGACTAGGGGCTTTTCACAGTAACTTCATTGAAGCCTACTCGTGACAATAAGCGATTTTAATTTCACTTCTACAAACATTTTACTCACTTTGAACTTAGTTAAGTGCACAACCATTAATTGTATCAATCCTAATCTAGCACATGATGAAGTTGAATTTATCCTTTGCAGAATTCCACACAAAATCCGATCTTCTGCTCAGATTCCAGCTTTTCTTCCCATTTGGCTTTGATTTTAAGTCAGGATGCAGCTTCCTCTGCAAGACGTCCTCTCTAAATCCCAGACGTATTTCCTTCCTTCTTCCCCGTTAACGGTAGAATTCTTTCCAATAACAAGGAAGGTGGTATCATCGGAAAAGGTTTTAAAAATATTTTTTTGCGAATTCGCTGTGGAATTTCTAACCACTGTTCCCGTTTAGATTCTCCAGGGAGTCACTGCAACACACTTGCGTCGAAGATTTGGAATCCGTGGGGTCCGTACCGGCACATAGGTTGAAGGGCTGCAGTTCGAGGAGTCGCCGTGATGCTCTTACGTTGAAGAGGCAGGGTTTACTGCAACCGAGAGGCGCCGTAATATTTTGGGAGTCAAGAGTTTGCTGGAATTGCTCTGATGCACATATGTTGAAGAGTGTTATTACGTTGGAATTGCTACGGTGCACTTGAGGTTGAAGAGTGGGAGTTTGCACTTAACCTTGAGACGGCAGGGTTTTGCGAGTTGCTGCCCTGCCCTTCGGTTGAAGATCTGTGGCTTGGGGAGTTGCCACGGCGCTGTTACGTTGGAGGGTCGGCATTCTCTGAGATCGCGACGGCGCTCTGACACTGGAGAGTCTGGGTACTCTGAAATTGCGACGGCGCTCTTACGTTGGAGAGCCGGGGCGCAGGGCAATCGCTACGGCGCTCTTGCATTGGTGATGAGTCACAAGACCGGAAGATGAAAGGGTTTGTGGAGTCTGTGCCTCTTGTTGGCCGAGGGGTCGAAGTGGGCGGGAGAAGGGGCGCATGAGGTTGCGAGGGAGGTCACCGTGCATTCCCTCTTCCCGACAGGGTCGTAGAGCTACACAGCACAGAAAGAGGCCCTTCGGCCCACTGTGTCTGTGCCGACCATCAAGCACCTATCCTAATCCCATTTTCCAGCACTTGGCCCGTAGCTTTGTGAGCTGTGGCGTTTCGAGTGTTCATCTAAATGCTTCTTAAATGTGAGGGTTCCGCCTCTACCACCCTTCCAGGCAGCGAGTTCCAGATTCTCACCACTCTCGGGGTGAAAAATCTTTCGTCTAATCCCCTCTAAATCTCCTGCCCCTTACCGTAATTCAGTGCCCCCTGGTCATTGACCCCTCTACTAAGGGGAAAAATACCTTCCTATCCACCCTATCTATGTCGCTCATCATTTTATACATAGAACATAGAACAGTACAGCACAGAACAGGCCCTTCGGCCCTCGATGTTGTGCCGAGCAATGATCACCCTACTCAAACCCACGTATCCACCCTATACCCGTAACCCAACAACCCACCCCCCCTTAACCTTACTTTTTAGGACACTACGGGCAATTTAGCATGGCCAATCCATCTAACCCGCACATCTTTGGACTGTGGGAGGAAACCGGAGCACCCGGAGGAAACCCACGCACACACAGGGAGTACGTGCAGACTCCGCACAGACAGTGACCCAGCCAGGAATCGAACCTGGGACCCTGGAGCTGTGAAGCATTTATGCTAACCACCATGCTACCGTGCTGCCCGAATATACACTTCAGGTCACCCTCAGCCTTCTCTGCTCGAAGGAGAATCTCAGTCTAGCCATCCTCTCCACATAGCTGAGACGCTCCAGCCCAGGCAACATCCTGGTGAATCTCCCCTGCACCCTCTGTAGTGCAATCACATCCTTCCTATAGTGAGGTGACCAGAACTGCGACCCAACCAGCATTTCATAAAGCTCCATCATAACCTTCCTGCTCCTATATTCTGTGTGGGCAGCATGGTAGCACAGTGGTCAGCACAATTGCTTTACAGCTCCTGGGTCCCAGGTTCGATTCCCGCTGGGTCACTGTCTGTGCGGAACATAGAACATAGAACAGTACAGCACAGAACAGGCCCTTCGGCCCTCAATGTTGTGCCGAGCCATGATCACCCTACTCAAACCCACGTATCCACCCTATACCCGTAACCCAACAACCCCCCCCCTTAACCTTACTTTAATTAGGACACTACGGGCAATTTTAGCATGGCCAATCCACCTAACCCGCACATCTTTGGACTGTGGGAGGAAACCGGAGCACCCGGAGGAAACCCACGCACACAGGGGGAGGACGTGCAGACTCCACACAGACAGTGACCCAGCCGGGAATCGAACCTGGGACCCAGGAGCTGTAAAGCACTTTCGCCCCTTCGACACTTTCACCCCGTGTCTGCGTGGGTTTCCTCCGGGTGCTCCAGTTTCCTCCCACAGTCCAAAGATGTGCAGGTTATGTGGATTGGCCATGATAAAGTACCCTTAGTGTCCAAAAAAAAACTTTACGCGGGGATAGGGTGGAGGTGTGGAGATAGGGTGGGATGTGGGCTTAGGTAGGGTGCTCCTTCCAAGGCCTGGTGCAGACTCGATGGGCCAAATGGCCTCCTTCTGCATGGTAAATGAATAAAGGCAAGTTTCCTAAATGTCATCTTAACCACCTTACCTACCTGTCCTGCTGCTTTCAGGGGTCAGTGTACATGCAGCTCAAGAGCACTCTGGTGCTCTGCATTTCATAGCGCCCTACTGTTGATTGTGCATTCCTTTACCTTGTTAGTCCTCTCAAAATGTATCGGCTCATACTTTTCAGGATTAAATTACATTTGCTGCTGTTCTGCCTGTCTGACCAGCCCGTCTATATTATCCTAACTCTCTCTCTCACTGCCTCTCTCTTTCTCTGTCACTGTCTCTCTCTCTCTCTCTCTCTCTCACTCTCTCTGTCACTGCCTCTCTCTCTGTTACTGCCTCTCTCTGTCTCTCTCTATCACACTAACATGATCTTGTGTTGTTTTCAGGCAGCAGAACACTTCAGGAGGAGAGGAGGCCTCACTCCACCTGCAGGAAGGTAGGCCGTACTTTTCCACCACTGCTCTCTCTACCTTGCTTTCCCCATCCCTGAGACATGCTGTGACAATGTGCCAGCGCATGTTTGTCTGTGTCTGTGAGTGAGTGTATTGTTACCACACCCTGGGCTCGTGCAACATCCATCCCATTCACAAATACCTCAATCCTCATTGAGCTTCTTGGAGGGAAAAACAAATCCTTCCCCAGTAAGAGAGAATGTCCCTTAAAATTGTCATGGGTTTGGATATATTACTTGAGGAAATTGGGTGACTGTCCCCTCAGACACAAAACCAACATATCTCTCATCAACCTCATTCCTCACACCTACTCCCACAGCAATGTTCACCTCAGGTCTCTTTGGTCCAGTTAACGCTACAGTCTGCACCGTAGTATTCTCTACGAACCCCCACAAGTCCCATGGGCATTCCCTGCAACTTCCGACATGCTGACCGAACGTGTCCCACCTTGTTACAATGGTGACACCTAAGCTTCCAAGTCTCACCTCCACCTGCAGCACCTTCCTGCTCTGAGGAGGAGATCTCCGAGCATTCCCAGCTATCCATTCCCTACCTTGTCTACCGGCCTTCCTCTCACTCTCCCACTTCCTAAACTTTTCAAAATCATGGGGGTCATGGAACAAAGGTTTCAATTTATGGATTAGCTCGGAATCGTCAGCCGTAATTGCTGCTTGCCGAGAAGTTAGTACCCTCTGGTCTTCAATCATGGGTTCTTATTATCGAAGGTAAGGAATTCTTAAACTCCTCCAAGAGATGACCTCTCAACCTCATAAGTAGTTGCAACTCCCAATGCCTGTACCCATCTAATAAAATTGTTCAGTTTAACCCTTTCAAATTCTGCATAATCTGTCCCGGCCGTCTCCTTAAATTCCAAAATCTTTGCTGTATGCTTCAGGAACCAATTCATGTGCATCCAGAACAGCCGTCTTGACCGTGTCAGAATCCTTTGTCAGGGCAACATAAACTTCCTGTGCTTGCCTCATCAATTTACTCTGCAGGGGTAATGTCCACTTTGCTTTTGGCCACTCCGTTTGGGTTTCTATTTTCTCAAAAGCTCTGAAGAACATTTTTACTTCCTTTTCTTTTCTAGGGGCTGGTTTAGCTCACCAAGCTAAATCGCTGGCTTTTAAAGCAGACCAAGCAGGCCAGCAGCACGGTTCAATTCCCGTACCAGCCTTCCTGGACAGGCGCCGGAATGTGGCGACTAGGGGCTTTTCACAGTAACTTCACTGAAGCCTACTTGTGACAATAAGCGATTTTCATTTTCATTTTCTTCGAATTTTGGGAGAGCTTGTATAATCTTAAACATGTCGACATTGAGTTCTGTCTAGGACTAGGCTCCTCTCTATGTTCCGGCTCCTTCTCACCCATTGCTAGTACTCTAAGCTGGAAAACTCTCTCCTTCTCTTCTTCCTCTCCCTTCTGTTCTCTTTCTTCTCTCTCTCTTTCTCTCGCCCATTCTCTTTCTTTTCTCTTTTCCTTCCTCTCTCTTTCTCTTTCCCTCTCTCCTTATTTACATCTCCATTTCTCTCTTTTTGCTACATTTCCATTTCTATTCATTCCTTTTCATGTTCTAACTGCAACTGAACCCTCTCCAGCTTAATTTTTCCCACCAGAAGACGTCCCCAATGCTGCACCACCTCCTGGGGACCCCTGTACTAGTATCTCCGTCAAATTGAAATGTTTAGCAATCGCACCATTTTCTCCGCTTTCATAACTCTAAGTGGTATATCTATTTTTAATTCACCTGCCAGTGCACCTAGTGGGTCTTTGTGAACCCCATTAAGAAAATCAGTGAAGAAAATGCTTAGCAGCTTCCAGAGCCATTTTGCTATATCACGACAAACCTGGGGTGGGATACTCCGGGAATTGGCGGGGCGGGCAGAAACGGTGCAGTGGAGTGGCGGGAACCGCTCCGGCGTCAGGCTGCCCCAAAGGTGCGGAATCCTCCGCACCGTCAGGGGCTAGGCTGGCGCCAGAGTGGTTTGCGTCCCGCCGGCCGGGGTGGAAGGCCTTTGGCGCCACGCCAGCCGGGGCCGAAGGGATTCCGCCGGCCGGTGTGGGTCCGCGCATGCGCGGGAGCGTCAGCGTCTGCTGACGTCATCCCATCGCGGGCTGGGGAATCTCCGGGGGGGGGGGGGAGCCCACCGACCGGCGCGGCGCGATTCCCCCCCCCCGCCAAATCTCCGGCGCCGGAGAATTCGGCAGCTGGCGGGGGTGGGATTCACGCCGTCCCCCCCCCCTGGCGAATCTCCGACCCAGCGGGGGGGGTCGTAGAATCCCACCCCTGGTGTCTCTTTGTAATCTACGCTATAAATCAAATTTGCTGCCTAACGTTCCGAGATCCCGGACGAGCCCCCAATTTATGTTACTGAGGTAAGAAAATTCGGCATAAAATAGCCACCGATCCTCCGTTTAGCTGGGGGCTAGCAGCCGAGCGGCGTAGAGCACCCGGTGCCAGCTGCCGATACAGACAGGAGAATTGCCGTGTCCGTGGCCGCGCATGCGCATAGCGGCGGCCTGCAGCGGTCACGCCGTGCAACATGGCGCCGGCTGCTTGCTGACCCAACCTGCAAAATAGTGCTCACCCTTTGGCCGGCTCGCGCACCCCGGGCCACCCCACAACAGTGCCCCCAACCCCTGACCAAGTCCACCCTGCCCGCGGATCGGCCCTCCTCCTCCGACTGGCGGCGCTCGACTGAGTCCACAGCCGCCATGCCACGTTTCTGACGGCTGAGACTACACGTGACTGATGCCATTGGTAACTCTGCCTGTCGGGGGTGGAGCATTGGTGGGGTGGGCCTCGGGCAACGTCCTGAGGCCGTCAGTACGGCGTGGAGAGGGTGAAGCTTCATGAAAGTGGACCAAAACTGGTATTCTCTGGCCGACCGCGATTTCGGCGACCAGCGACTCCCGCCCCAGAGCTGTGACCGTCCAGGCTTCAGATATCAAAACAAAAGTAAAATCTGATCTCACTGAGGAACATTCCAGAGACAGCACAACCAATCACTGCCTGTCACTGAGATGAACCGGCTTACGGGAACAGCTGATTGCCACCAGCCAAGCCAGTCAGTCCAGGTCATCACTGACATTAGATCAAACAGCACATCCTGCTGGGGTTTCCTGTTTTAAATTAAAGGTAAGCTGCTTGGTCTGAAAGGCATTAATCATCCATCGCAAGAAATGGTAATCGCGAAAAATAACAGAAATTGGAACGTGAAAAGGAGAACAGACAGGGATTAAACAGGAGGCTCCTTACAGTATGCATGTGCGTATATTCATGTATGCGTGTGTGTGTACGTGAATGTCTGCATATGTATGTGCATGCGTGTGTGCGTCTATACACGTGAGCGTGTGAAAGTGCATGTGTGCATGAGCATGTCTGTATGTACATGTACACACGCGTGTGCCCATGTGTGTATGTGCGCATGTTGTATACGTGTATATGTGTGAATGCATGTGTGTGGCTCTGTGTAGCCCCCAAGTGCGTACTCAGCTGCTGTTGGTCATTATACTTCCCGAGCATCAGTTGTATTTTGTGTGTGTGTGTTTCTCCCACACTTTCAGGGGGAGTTCTGCAGGAGGAGGACCAGGGTGCCCCGAGCATTGCCAGTGTCCAGTCCCAAGGCTCCTTCACCACAGACCCTGCCGTGCGATATATCTTCCGTACTGACAACAGTGGAGGGCAGGTAGGGAATGGTGTGTGCGCGCGTATGTCCTGGAGCGTATCCGCGGTAGGCGCAGCCTGCATTTTAACTGGGAACATCGCGCGCCCCACAATAAGAGGTTGAATAATCTGGTGAGGCCGGTAAACGTAAGTGACATTGGGCATTTAATACTGATGGCTGCGGAGCAGAAGGTACCTTTCGGAAACCGTGCGTTGCAACGTAAGGCCATCGGAGATGGAGAGAAGGTGGTGTAGCGGAGAGGCAGTGGGGAGGGAATCAAAAAGCTAATCCTTCACAAGCTTTCTCTCTCTCTCATTCGTCACACTCTAGCAGGTGACCTATCGCGTTATTCAGGTGACTGATGCCCCATTGGATGTCCAGAATGAAGGCACGGCAGCAGTGAGTGTACTGGCCACAGCACCCGGATTCTCACCCACATCGCAGGCCATGACACAGGTAACAGTGCAACCCTGTATCTAACCGCGTGCTGCACCCGTCCTGGGAGTGTTTGACGGGGACAGGATAGAGGGAGCTTTACTCTGTATCTAACCCCGTGCTGTACCTGACCTGGGAGTGTTTGATGGGGACAGTGTAGAGCAGGGGTGGGCAAACTTTTCCGTGCAAGGGCCACATTCAGAAATTCACAATTCACAAAGGGCCGCATAGTATAATTACTTCACCCGGTTATGATTCTGGGCGCCTCATATAGAACATAGAACAGTACAGCACAGAACAGGCCCTTCGGCCCTCGATGTTGTGCCGAGCAATGATCACCCTACTCAAGTCAATGTATCCACTCTATACCAGTAAGTAATCCAACAGCCCCCCTCCGTTAACCTTAAAAAATAAATTTTTTAAACAAAAAATTTTAAAAAAAGAAATTTTTTTTTTTTTTTTTTTAAATAACTTGGTGGGCCGCAGAAATACCTTTGGCGGGCCGCATGCGGCCCGCGGGCCGTAGTTTGCCCACCCCTGGTGTAGAGGGAGCTTTACCCTGTATCTAACCGCGTGCTGTACCTGACCTGGGAGTGTTTGATGGGGACAGTGTAGAGGGAGCTTTACTCTGTATCTAACCCCGTGCTGTACCTGTCCTGGGAGTGTTTAATGGGGACAGTGTAGAGGGAGCTTTACTCTGTATCTAACTCCATGCTGTACCTGACCTGGGAGTGTTTAATGGGGACAGTGTAGAGGGAGCTTTACTCTGTATCTAAGCCAGTGCTGTACATGTCCTGGGAGTGTTTAATGGGGACAGTGTAGAGGGAGCTTTACTCTGTATCTAACCCCGTGCTGTTCCTGTCCTGGGAGTGTTTGATGGGGACAGCGTAGAGGGAGCTTTACTCTGTATCTAACCCCGTGCTGTACCTGTCCTGGGAGTGTTTGATGGGGACAGTGTGGAGGGAGCTTTACTCTGTATCTAACCCCATGCTGTACCTGTACTGGGAGTGTTTGATGGGGACAGTGTAGAGGGAGCTTTACTCTGTATCTAACCCCGTGCTGTGCCTGTCCTGGGAGTGTTTAATGGGGACAGATTAGAGGGAGCTTTGCTCTGTATCTCACCCCGTGCTGTGCCTGTCCTGTGAGTCTTTATTTCTATGTGAACCACAAGCTGTTTCTTATATTGACCGAATGACCACACAACCAGTATATTCGTCCAAAAGACAGTTTATTAACAAACACACTTGTTTTATATGCAATGATTCACGCGGCTACGCACTAAACTAAACCTAATAACTAAGAATACCTTCACTTAACTTTGGGGTGACCGGCTCTGTGTGGTAGATAAGGCCTTTATCTGTGTCCAGGTGGGTCAGTTGGAAGTCGTCAGGTTCATCGCGCTGGCCTCGTCCTTCAGTTGGCGATCGCGGGTCCTTGAACTTGGCTGGTTGATATGCTGCAATTGGTGGCACACAGGCCGGTCCAAAAGAGACCGATCCTGAGTGCGCAGGGCTTCTTATCCTTCTCTTTCCCACCCTTATGGGCGGTCCTAACTCCGGGTCCAATGGACCGATAGGGCTTCGATCACCCTCATTGATCCTGGTCAATTAGGGGGCCAATACCTCGGTGGCTGGGCGGGTCCGAGCTATCATTGTCCTCGACATGCGTAGGCCTTTCCAAATAAGGGGAAGTGGCACCGGTTAGTCTGCTAATTCTGTAGCTCCTTGATTCAAACTCTATTGTCCTGGGGGAAATGGTGATTGACTTTTGACTTTTAATGGTTGCAAGTTTTGGTCAGGTCTGGCTTCTTTGCACAATACACAGAAGCTGTGTACCTGCCTGTGTCAAAGTTGGCCACAATTCCCACAGTCCTTTGCAGGTGGACATCTCAGATGTCTGCACTGTGTACAGGGAGCTCTACTCTGTATCTAACCCTGTGCTGTACCTGTCCTGTGAGTGTTTGATGGGGACAGTTAGAGGGAGCTTTACTCTGTATCTAACCCCGTGCTGTACCTGTCCTGGGAGTGTTTGATGGGGACAGTGTAGAGGAAGCTTTACTCTGTATCTAACCCCGTGCTGTTCCTGTCCTGGGAGTGTTTGATGGGGACAGTGTAGAGGGATCTTTACTCTGTATCTAACCCCGTGCTGTACCTGTCCTGGGAGTGTTTGATGGGGACAGTGTAGAGGGAGCTTTACTCTGTATCTAACCCCGTGCTGTGCCTGTCCTGGGAGTGTTTGATGGGGACAGTGTAGAGGGAGCTTTACTCTGTATCTAAGTCAGTGCTGTGCCTGTCCTGGGAGTGTTTTATGGGGACAGTTTAGAGGGAGCTTTACTCTGTATCTAAGCCAGTGCTGTGCCTGTCCTGTGAGTCTTTAATGGGGACAGTGTAGAGGGAGCTTTACTCTGCATCTAACCCCGTGCTGTACCTGTCCTGGGAGTGTTTGATGGGGACAGTATAGAGGGAGCCCTTGTGAGGTGTGCTCTATATACCACCTTCAGCTGTATCAGCCCCAACCTCGCCAACAAAGTGGGGACACTCACCCTCTGGAGCACGTCTCCTGGGAGTGTTTGATGGGGACAGTGCAGAGGGAGCTTTACTCTGTATCTAAACCCGTGCTGTACCTGTCCTGGGAGTGTTTGATGGGGACGGTGCAGATGAAGCATTACTCTTTATCTAACTCCGTGCTGTACCTGTCCAGGGAGTGTTTGATGTGGACAGGGTAGAGGGAGCTTTACTCTGTATCTAACCCCATGATGTGGACAGGGTAGAGGGAGCTTTACTCTGTAACTCACCCCTTGTTCTACCTGTCCTGGGAGTGTTTGATGTGGACAGTGTAGAGGGAGCTTTACTCTTTATCTAACTCCATGCTGTATCTGTCCTGGGAGTGTTTGATGTGGACAGCGTAGAGGGAGCTTAACTCTGTATCTAACCCCATGCTGTACATGTCCTGGGTGTGTTTGATGGGGACAGTGTAGAGGGTGTTTTACTCTGTATGTTCCCCCATGCTAAATGTGTTCGGGGAGTGTTTGATGGGGACAGTGCAGAGAGAGATTTACTCTGTATCTAACCCCGTGCTGTACATGTCCTGGGTGTGTTTGTTGGGGACAGTGTAGAGAGTGTTTTACTCTGTATGTTCCCCCCATGTTAAATGTGTTCGGAGAGTGTTTGATGGGGACAGTGTGGAGGGATCTTTACTCTGTATCTAACCCCATGCTGTACCTGTCCCGCGAGTGTTTGATGGGGACAGTGTGGAGGGAGCTTTACTCTGTATCTAACCCCATGCTGTCCCTGTCCTGGGAGTGTTTGATGGGGACAGTGTAGAGGGAACTTAACTCTGTATCTAACCCCGTGCTATACCTGTCCTGTGAGAATTTAATGGGGACAGTGTAGAGGGAGCTTTACTCTGTATCTAACCCCGTGTTGTACCTGACCTGGGAGAGTTTGATAGGGACAATGTAGAGGGAGCTTCACTCTGTATCTAACCCTGTGCTGTACCTGTCCTGGGAGTGTTTGTTGGGGACAGTGTAGAGGGAGCTTTACTCTGTATCTAACCCAGTGCTGTCCCTGTCCTGGGAGTGTTTGATGGGGACAATGCAGAGGGAGCTTTACTCTGCATCTAACCCCGTGCTGTACCTGTCCTGGGAGTGTTTGTTGGGGACAGTGTAGAGGGAGCTTTACTCTGTATCTAACCCCGTGCTGTACCTGTCCTGGGAGTGTTTGATGGGGACAGTGTAGAGGGAGCTTTACTCTGTATCTAACCCCGTGCTGTACCTGTCCTGGGAGTGTTTGATGGGGACAGTGTAGAGGGAGCTTTACTCTGTATCTAACCCCGTGCTGTACCTGTCCTGGGAGTGTTTGATGGGGACAGTGTAGAGGGAGCTTTACTCTGTATCTAACCCCGTGCTGTACCTGTCCTGGGAGTGTTTGATGGGGACAGTGTAGAGGGAGCTTTACTCTGTATCTAACCCCGTGCTGTACCTGTCCTGGGAGTGTTTGATGGGGACAGTGTAGAGGGAGCTTTACTCTGTATCTAACCCCGTGCTGTACCTGTCCTGGGAGTGTTTGATGGGGACAGTGTAGAGGGAGCTTTACTCTGTATCTAACCCCGTGCTGTACCTGTCCTGGGAGTGTTTGATGGGGACAGTGTAGAGGGAGCTTTACTCTGTATCTAACCCCGTGCTGTACCTGTCCTGGGTGTGTTTGATGGGGACAGTGTAGAGGGTGTTTTACTCTGTATGTTCCCCCATGCTAAATGTGTTCGGGGAGTGTTTGATGGGGACAGTGCAGAGAGAGATTTACTCTGTATCTAACCCCGTGCTGAACATGTCCTGGGTGTGTTTGTTGGGGACAGTGTTAGAGAGTGTTTTACTCTGTATGTTCCCCCATGTTAAATGTGTTCGGAGAGTGTTTGATGGGGACAGTGTGGAGGGATCTTTACTCTGTATCTAATGCCGTGCTGTACCTGTCCCGCGAGAGTTTGATGGGGACAGTGTGGAGGGAGCTTTACTCTGTATCTAACCCCATGCTGTCCCTGTCCTGGGAGTGTTTGATGGGGACAGTGTAGAGGGAACTTAACTCTGTATCTAACCCCGTGCTATACCTGTCCTGTGAGGATTTAATGGAGACAGTATAGAGGGAGCTTTACTCTGTATCTAACCCCGTGCTGTACCTGTCCTGGGAGTGTTTGATGGGGACTGTGTAGAGGGAGCTTTACTCTGTATCTAACCCAGTGCTGTCCCTGTCCTGGGAGTGTTTGATGGGGACAGTGCAGAGGGAGCTTTACTCTGCATCTAACCCCGTGCTGTACCTGTCCTGGGAGTGTTTGTGGGGACAGTGTAGAGGGAGCTTTACTCTGTATCTAACCCTGTGCTGTACCTGTCCTGGGAGTGTTTGATGGGGACAGTGTAGAGGGAGCTTTACTCTGTATCTAACCCCGTGCTGTACCTGTCCTGGGAGTGTTTGATGGGGACAGTGTAGAGGGAGCTTTACTCTGTATCTAACCCCGTGCTGTACCTGTCCTGGGAGTGTTTGATGGGGACAGTGTAGAGGGAGCTTTACTCTGTATCTAACCCGTGCTGTACCTGTCCTGGGAGTGTTTGATGGGGACAGTGTAGAGGGAGCTTTACTCTGTATCTAACCCCGTGCTGTACCTGTCCTGGGAGTGTTTGATGGGGACAGTGTAGAGGGAGCTTTACTCTGTATCTAACCCGTGCTGTACCTCTCCAGGGAGTGTTTGATGGGACAGGGTAGAGGGAGCATTACTCTGTATCTAACTCCGTGCTTGTATCTGTCCTTGGAGTGTTTGATGTGGACAGCGTAGAGGGAGCTTTACTCTGTATCTAACCCCGTGCTGTACCTGTCCTGGGAGTGTTTGATGGGGACAGTGCAGATGAAGCATTACTCTGTATCTAACCTCATGCTGTACAATGTCCCTGGGTGTGTTTGATGGGGACAGTGTAGAGGGTGTTTTACTCTGTATGTTCCCCCATGCTAAATGTGTTCGGGGAGTGTTTGATGGGGACAGTGCAGAGAGAGATTTACTCTGTATCTAACCCCGTGCTGAACATGTCCTGGGTGTGTTTGTTGGGGACAGTGTTAGAGAGTGTTTTACTCTGTATGTTCCCCCATGTTAAATGTGTTCGGAGAGTGTTTGATGGGGACAGTGTGGAGGAAGCTTTACTCTGTATCTAATGCCGTGCTGTACCTGTCCCGGGAGTGTTTGATGGGGACAGTGTAGAGGGAGCTTTACTCTGTATCTAACCCCGTGCTGTACCTGTCCTGGGAGTGTTTGATGGGGACAGTGTAGAGGGAGCTTTACTCTGTATCTAACCCCGTGCTGTACCTGTCCTGGGAGTGTTTGATGGGGACAGTGTAGAGGGAGCTTTACTCTGTATCTAACCCCGTGCTGTACCTGTCCTGGGAGTGTTTGATGGGGACAGTGTAGAGGGAGCTTTACTCTGTATCTAACCCCGTGCTGTACCTGTCCTGGGAGTGTTTGATGGGGACAGTGTAGAGGGAGCTTTACTCTGTATCTAACCCCGTGCTGTACCTGTCCTGGGAGTGTTTGATGGGGACAGTGTAGAGGGAGCTTTACTCTGTATCTAACCCGTGCTGTACCTGGGAGTGTTTGATGGGGACAGTGCAGAGGGAGCTTTACTCTGTATCTAACCCGTGCTGTACCTGTCCTGGGAGTGTTTGATGTGGACAGTGTAGAGGGAGCTTTACTCTGTATCTAACCCCATGATGTGGACAGGGTAGAGGGAGCTTTACTCTGTAACTCACCCCTTGTTCTACCTGTCCTGGGAGTGTTTGATGTGGACAGTGTAGAGGGAGCTTTACTCTTTATCTAACTCCGTGCTGTATCTGTCCTGGGAGTGTTTGATGTGGACAGCGTAGAGGGAGCTTAACTCTGTATCTAACCCCATGCTGTACATGTCCTGGGTGTGTTTTATGGGGACAGTGTAGAGGGTGTTTTACTCTGTATGTTCCCCCATGCTAAATGTGTTCGGGGAGTGTTTGATGGGGACAGTGCAGAGAGAGATTTACTCTGTATCTAACCCCGTGCTGTACATGTCCTGGGTGTGTTTGTTGGGGACAGTGTAGAGAGTGTTTTACTTTGTATGTTCCCCCATGTTAAATGTGTTCGGAGAGTGTTTGATGGGGACAGTGTGGAGGGATCTTTACTCTGTATCTAACCCCATGCTGTACCTGTCCCGCGAGTGTTTGATGGGGACAGTGTGGAGGGAGCTTTACTCTGTACCTAACCCCATGCTGTCCCTGTCCTGGGAGTGTTTGATGGGGACAGTGTAGAGGGAACTTAACTCTGTATCTAACCCCGTGCTATACCTGTCCTGTGAGGATTTAATGGGGACAGTGTAGAGGGAGCTTTACTCTGTATCTAACCCCGTGTTGTACCTGACCTGGGAGAGTTTGATAGGGACAATGTAGAGGGAGCTTCACTCTGTATCTAACCCTGTGCTGTACCTGTCCTGGGAGTGTTTGTTGGGGACAGTGTAGAGGGAGCTTTACTCTGTATCTAACCCTGTGCTGTACCTGCCCTGGGAGTGTTTGATGGGGACAGTTAAGAGGGAGCTTTACTCTGTATCTAACCCCGTGCTGTACCTTCCCTGGGAGTGTTTGATGGGGACGGTGTGGAGGGAGGTTTACTCTGTATCTAACCCCGTGCTGTACCTGTCCTGGGAGTGTTTGATGGGGACAGTGCAGATGAAGCATTACTCTGTATCTAACCCCATGATGTGGACAGGGTAGAGGGAGCTTTACTCTGTACCTCACCCCGTGTTCTACCTGTCCTGGGAGTGTTTGATGTGGACAGTGCAGAGGGAGCTTTACTCTTTATCTAATTCCGTGCTGTACCTCTCCAGGGAGTGTTTGATGTGGACAGGGTAGAGGGAGCATTACTCTGTATCTAACTCCGTGCTGTATCTGTCCTTGGAGTGTTTGATGTGGACAGCGTAGAGGGAGCTTTACTCTGTATCTAACCCCGTGCTGTACCTGTCCTGGGAGTGTTTGATGGGGACAGTGCAGATGAAGCATTACTCTGTATCTAACCTCATGCTGTACATGTCCTGGGTGTGTTTGATGGGGACAGTGTAGAGGGTGTTTTACTCTGTATGTTCCCCCATGCTAAATGTGTTCGGGGAGTGTTTGATGGGGACAGTGCAGAGAGAGATTTACTCTGTATCTAACCCCGTGCTGAACATGTCCTGGGTGTGTTTGATGGGGACAGTGTAGAGGGAGCTTTACTCTGTATCTAACCCCGTGCTGTACCTGTCCTGGGAGTGTTTGATGGGGACAGTGTAGAGGGAGCTTTACTCTGTATCTAACCCCGTGCTGTACCTGTCCTGGGAGTGTTTGATGGGGACAGTGTAGAGGGAGCTTTACTCTGTATCTAACCCCGTGCTGTACCTGTCCTGGGAGTGTTTGATGGGGACAGTGTAGAGGGAGCTTTACTCTGTATCTAACCCCGTGCTGTACCTGTCCTGGGAGTGTTTGATGGGGACAGTGTAGAGGGAGCTTTACTCTGTATCTAACCCCGTGCTGTACCTGTCCTGGGAGTGTTTGATGGGGACAGTGTAGAGGGAGCTTTACTCTGTATCTAACCCCGTGCTGTACCTGTCCTGGGAGTGTTTGATGGGGACAGTGTAGAGGGAGCTTTACTCTGTATCTAACCCCGTGCTGTACCTGTCCTGGGAGTGTTTGATGGGGACAGTGTAGAGGGAGCTTTACTCTGTATCTAACCCTGTTGCTGTACCTGTCCTGGGAGTGTTTGATGGGGACAGTGTAGAGGGAGCTTTACTCTGTATCTACCCCGTGCTGTACCTGTCCTGGGAGTGTTTGATGGGGACAGTGTAGAGGGAGCTTTTACTCTGTATCTACCCCCGTGCTGTACCTGTCCTGGGAGTGTTTGATGGGGACAGTGTAGAGGGAAGCTTTACTCTGTATCTAACCCCGTGCTGTACCTGTCCTGGGAGTGTTTGATGGGACAGTGTCGAGGGAGCTTTACTCTGTATCTAATCCCCGTGCTGTACCTGCCTGGGAGTGTTTGATGGGGACAGGTAGAGGGAGCTTTACTCTGTATCTAACCCTGTGCTGTACCTGTCCTGGGAGTGTTTGATGGGGACAGTGTAAGAGGGAGCTTTACTCTTGTATCTAACCCCGTGTGTGGACTTGTCCTGCGAGTTTGATGGGGACATGTATAGAGGGAGCTTTTATGCTGTATTTAACCCGTGCTGGACCTCTCCTGGGAGTGTTGATGGGGACAGTGCAGAGGGAGCTTTCTCTGTATCTAACCCAGTGCTGGCTCTGTCCTGGGATTGTTGATGGGGACAGTGTAGAGGGAGCTTCACTCTGTATCTAACCCTGTGCTGTACCTGTCCTGGGAGTGTTTGATGGGGACAGTGTAGAGGGAGCTTTACTCTGTATCTAACCCCGTGCTGTACCTGAACTGGGAGTGTTTGATGGGGACAGTGTAGAGGGAGCTTTACTCTGTATCTAACCCCGTGCTGTACCTGCCCTGGGAGTGTTTGATGGGGACAGTGTAGAGGGAGCTTTACTCTGTATCTAACCCCGTGCTGTACCTGTCCTGGGAGTGTTTGATGGGGACAGTGTAGAGGGAGCTTTACTCTGTATCTAACCCCGTGCTGTACCTGTCCTGGGAGTGTTTGATGGGGACAGTGTAGAGGGAGCTTTACTCTGTATCTAACCCCGTGCTGTACCTGTCCTGGGAGTGTTGATGGGGACAGTGTAGAGGGAGCTTTACTCTGTATCTAACCCCGTGCTGTACCTGTCCTGGGAGTGTTTGATGGGGACAGTGTAGAGGAGCTTTACTCTGTATCTAACCCCGTGCTGTACCTGTCCTGGGAGTGTTTGATGGGGACAGTGTAGAGGGAGCTTTACTCTGTATCTACCCCGTGCTGTACCTGTCCTGGGAGTGTTTGATGGGGACAGTGTAGAGGGAGCTTTACTCTGTATCTAACCCGTGCTGTACCTGTCCTGGGAGTGTTTGATGGGGACAGTGTAGAGGGAACTTTACTCCGTATCTAAACCCATGCTGTACCTGTCCTGGGTGTGTTTGATGGGGACAGTATAGAGGGAGCTTTACTCTGTATCCAACCCTGTGCTGTACCTGTCCTGGGAGTGTTTGATGGGGACAGTGTAGAGGGAGCGTTACTCTGTATCTAACCCCGTGCTGTACCTGTCCTGGGAGTGTATGATGGGGACAGTGTAGAGGGAGCTTTACTTTGTATCTAACCCCGTGCTGTACCTGTCCTGGGAGTGTTTGATGGGACAGTGTAGAGGGAGCTTTACTCTGTATCTCACCCCGTGTTCTACCTGTCCTGGGAGTGTTTGATGGGGACAGTGTAGAGGGAGATTTACTCTGTATCTAACCCCGTGGTGGACGTGTCCTGGGAGTTTGATGGGGACAGTGTGGAGGGAGCTTTACTCTGTATCTAACCCCGTGCTGTACCTGTCCTGGGAGTGTTTGATGGGGACAGTGCAGAGGGAGCTTTACTCTGTATCTAACCCCGTGGTGGACGTGTCCTGGGAGTTTGATGGGGACAGTATAGAGGGAGCTTTATGCTGTATCTAACCCCGTGCTGGACCTCTCCTGGGAGTGTTTGATGGGGACAGTGCAGAGGGAGCTTTTCTCTGTATCTAACCCAGTGCTGGCTCTGTCCTGGGAGTGTTGATGGGGACAGTGTAGAGGGAGCTTTACTCTGTATCTAACCCTGTGCTGTACCTGTCCTGGGAGTGTTTGATGGGGACAGTGTAGAGGGAGCTTAACTCTGTATCTAACCCCGTGCTGTACCTGACCTGGGAGTGTTGATGGGGACAGTGTAGAGGGAGCTTTACTCTGTATCTAACCCCGTGCTGTACCTGCCCTGGGAGTGTTTGATGGGGACAGTGTAGAGGGAGCTTTACTCTGTATCTAACCCCGTTCTGTACCTGTCCTGGGAGTGTTTGATGGGGACAGTGTAGAGGGAGCTTTACTCTGTATCTAACCCCGTGCTGTACCTGCCCTGGAATGTTTGATGCTGACAGTGTAGAGGGAGCTTTACTCTGTATCTAACCCCGTGCTGTACCTGTCCTGGGAGTGTTTGATGGGAACAGTGTAGAGGGAGCTTTACTCTGTATCTAACCCCGTGCTGTACCTGTCCTGGGAGTGTTTGATGGGGCCAGTGTAGAGGAAGCTTTACTCTGTATCTAACCCTGTGTTGTACCTGTCCTGGGACTGTTTGATGGGGACAGTGTAGAGGGAGCTTTACTCTTATCTAACCCCGTGCTGTACCTGTCCTGGGAGTGTTTGATGGGGACAGTGTAGAGGGAGCTTTACTCTGTATCTAACCCCGTGCTGTACCTGCCCTGGGAATGTTCGATGCTGACAGTGTAGAGGGAGCTTTACTCTTTATCTTACCCCGTGTTCTACCTGTCCTGGGAGTGTTTGATGTGGACAGGGGAGAGGGAGCTTTACTCTGTATCTAACCCCGTGCTGTACCTGTCCTGGGAGTGTTTGATGGGGACAGTGCAGATGAAGCATTACTCTGTATCTAACCCCGTGCTGTACATGTCCTGGGTGTGTTTGATGGGGACAGTGTAGAGGGCGTTTTACTCTGTATGTTCCCCCATGTTAAATGTGTTCGGAGAGTGTTTGATGGGGACAGTGTGGAGGGATCTTTACTCTGTATCTAACCCCATGCTATACCTGTCCTGTGAGGATTTAATGGGGACAGTGTAGAGGGAGCTTTACTCTGTATCTAACCCCGTGTTATACCTGTCCTGGGAGAGTTTGATAGGGACAATGTAGAGGGAGCTTCACTCTGTTTCTAACCTTGTGCTGTACCTGTCCTGGGAGTGTTTGATGGGGACAGTGTAGAGGGAGCTTTACTCTGTATCTAACCCCGTGCTGTACCTGACCTGGGAGTGTTGATGGGGACAGTGTTGAGGGAGCTTTACTCTGTATCTAACCCCGTGCTGTACCTGCCCTGGGAGTGTTTGATGGGGACAGTGTAGAGGGAGCTTTACTCTGTATCTAAACCCGTTCTGTACCTGTCCTGGGAGTGTTTGATGGGGACAGTGTAGAGGGAGCTTTACTCTGTATCTAACCCCGTGCTGTACCTGTCCTGGGAGTGTTTGATGGGGACAGTGTAGAGGGAGCTTTACTCTGTATCTAACCCCGTGCTGTACCTGTCCTGGGAGTGTTTGATGGGGACAGTGTAGAGGGAGCTTTACTCTGTATCTAACCCCGTGCTGTACCTGTCCTGGGAGTGTTTGATGGGGACAGTGTAGAGGGAGCTTTACTCTGTATCTAACCCCGTGCTGTACCTGTCCTGGGATAGTTTGATGGGGACAGTGTAGAGGGAGCTTTACTCTGTATCTAACCCCGTGCTGTACCTGTCCTGGGAGTGTTTGATGGGGACAGTGTAGAGGGAGCTTTACTCTGTATCTACCCCTCTGCTGTACCTGTCCTGGGACTGTTTGATGGGGACAGTGTAGAGGGAGCTTTACTCTGTATCTAACCCCGTGCTGTACCTGCCCTGGAATGTTTGATGCTGACAGTGTAGAGGGAGCTTTACTCTGTATCTAACCCCGTGCTGTACCTGTCCTGGGAGTGTTTGATGGGGACAGTGTAGAGGGAGCTTTATTCTGTATCTAACCCCGTGCTGTACCTGCCCTGGAATGTTTGATGCTGACAGTGTAGAGGGAGCTTTACTCTGTATCTAACCCCGTGCTGTACCTGTCCTGGGAGTGTTTGATGGGAACAGTGTAGAGGGAGCTTTACTCTGTATCAAACCCCGTGCTGTACCTGTCCTGGGAGTGTTTGATGGGGACAGTGTAGAGGGAGCTTTACTCTGTATCTAACCCTGTGCTGTACCTGTCCTGGGAGAGTTTGATGGGCACAGTGTCGATGGAGCTTTACTCTGTATCTTACCCTGTGCTGTACCTGTCCTGGGAGTGTTTGATGGGGACTGTGTAGAGGGAGCTTTACTCTGTATCTAACCCCGTGCTGTACCTGTCCTGGGAGTGTTTGATTGGGACAGTGTAGAGGGAGCTTTACTCTGTATCTAACCCCGTGCTGTACCTGTCCTGGGAGTGTTTGATGGGGACAGTGTAGAGGGAGCTTTACTCTGTATCTAACCCTGTGCTGTACCTCTCCTGGGAGTATTTGATGGGGACAGTGTAGAGGGAGCTTTACTCTGTATCTAACCCCGTGCTGTACCTGTCCTGGGAGTGTTTGATGTGGACAGTGTAGAGGAAGCTTTACTCTGTATCTAACCCTGAGCTGTACCTGTCCTGGGAGTGTTTGATGGGTACAGTGTGGAGGGAGATTTACTCTGTATCTAACCCCGTGCTGTACCTGTCCTGAGAGTGTTTGATGGGGACAGTGTAGAGGGAGCTTTACTCTGTATCTAACCCTGAGCTGTACCTGTCCTGGGAGTGTTTGATGGGGACAGTGTGGAGGGAGCTTTACTCTGTATCTAACCCCGTGCTGTACCTGTCCTGGGAGTGTTTGATGGGGACAGTGTAGAGGGAGCTTTACTCTGTATCTAACCCCGAGCTGTACCTGTCCTGGGAGTGTTTGATGGGGACAGTGTAGAGGGAGCTTTACTCTGTATCTAACCCCGTGCTGTACCTGTCCTGGGAGTGTTTGATGGGGACAGTGTAGAGGGAATCTTTACTCTGTATCTAACCCCGTGCTGTACCTGTCCTGGGTGTGTTTGATGGGCACAGTGTCGATGGAGCTTTACTCTGTAACTTACCCTGTGCTGTACCTGTCCTGGGAGTGTTTCATGGGGACAGTGCAGAGGGAGCTTTACTCTGTATCTAACCCTGTGCTGTACCTGTCCTGGGAGTGTTTGATTTGGACAGTGCAGAGGGAGCTTTACTCTGTATCTAATCCCTGTGCTGTACCTGTCATGGGAGTCTTTGATGGGGACAGTGTAGAGGGAGCTTTACTCTGTATCTAACCCTGTGCTGTACCTGTCCTGGGAGTGTTTGATGGGGACAGTGTAGAGGGATCTTTACTCTGTATCTAACCCCGTGCTGTACCTGTCCCGGGAGTCTTTGATTTGGACAGTGCAGAGGGAGCTTTACTCTGTATCTAACCCTGTGCTGTACCTGTCCTGGGAGTGTTTGATGGGGACAGTGTAGAGGGAGCTTTACTCTGTATCTAACCCCGTGCTGTACCTGTCCTGGGAGTGTTTGATGGGACAGTGTAGAGGGAGCTTTACTCTGTATCTAACCCCGTGCTGTACCTGTCCTGGGAGTGTTTGATGGGGACAGTGTAGATGGAGCTTTACTCTGTATCTACCCTGTGCTGTACCTGTCCTGGGAGTGTTTGATGGGGACAGTGTAGAGGGAGCTTTACTCTGTATCTAACCCCATGCTGTACCTGTCCTGGGAGTGTTTGATTTGGATAGTGCAGAGGGAGCTTTACTCTGTATCTAACCCTATGCTGTACCTGTCATGGGAGTCTTTGATGGGGACCATGTAGAGGGAGCTTTACTCTGTATCTAACCCCGTGCTGTACCTGTCCTGGAGGTGTTTAATATGGACTGTGCAGAGGGAGCTTTCCTCTGCATCTAACCCCGTGCTGTACCTGTCTTTGGGAGAGTTTGATGGGGACAGTGTTTTGTGAGCTTTACTCTGTATCAAACCCCGTGCTGTACCTGTCCTGCGAGTGTTTGATGGGGACAGTGTAGAGGGAGCTTTACTCTGTATCTAACCCTGTGCTGTACCTGTCCTGGGCGAGTTTGATGGGCACAGTGTCGATGGAGCTTTACTCTGTATCTAACCCCGTGCTGTACCTGTCTTGGGGTGTTTGATATAAGCAGTGTAGAGGCAGCTTTACTCTGTATCTAACCCCGTGCTGTACCTGTCGTGGGACTATTTGATGGGTACAGTGTAGAGGGAGCTTTACTCTGTATCTAACCCCGTGCTGTACCTGTCCTGGGAGTGTTTGATGGGGACAGTGTATAGGGAGCTTTACTCTGTATCTAACCCCGTGCTGTACCTGTCCTGGGAGTGTTTGATGGGGACAGTGTAGAGGGAGCTTTACTTTGTATCAAACCCCGTGCTGTACCTGTCCTGGGAGTGTTTGATGGGGACAGTGTAGAGGGAGCTTTACTCTGTATCTAACCCCGTGCTGTACCTGTCCTGGGAGTGTTTGATGGGGACAGTGTAGAGGGAGCTTTACTCTGTATCTAACCCCGTGCTGTACCTGTCCTGGGAGTGTTTGATGGGGACAGTGTAGAGGGAGCTTTACTCTGTATCTAACCCCGTGCTGTACCTGTCCTGGGAGTGTTTGATGGGACAGTGTAGAGGGAGCTTTACTCTGTATCTAACCCCGTGCTGTACCTGTCCTGGGAGTGTTTGAATGGGGACAGTGTAGAGGGAGCTTTACTCTGTATCTAACCCCGTGCTGTACCTGTCCTTGGAGTGTTTGATGGGGACAGTGTAGAGGGAGCTTTACTCTGTATCTAACCCCGTGCTGTACCTGTCCTGGGAGTGTTTGATGGGGACAGTGTAGAGGGAGCTTTACTCTGTATCTAACCCCGTGCTGTACCTGTCCTGGGAGTGTTTGATGGGGACAGTGTAGAGGGAACATTACTCTGTATCTAACCCCGTGCTGTAACTGTCCTGGGAGTGTTTGATGGGGCCAGTGTAGAGGGAGCATTACTCTGTATCTAACCCCGTGCTGTACCTGTGCTGGGAGTGTTTGATGGGGACTGTGTAGAGGGAGCATTACTCTGTATCTAACCCCGTGCTGTACCTGTCCTGGGAGTGTTTGATGGGGACAGTGTAGAGGGAACATTACTCTGTATCTAACCCCGTGCTGTAACTGTCCTGGGAGTGTTTGATGGGGCCAGTGTAGAGGGAGCATTACTCTGTATCTAACCCCGTGCTGTACCTGTGCTGGGAATGTTTGATGGGGACAGTGTAGAGGGAGCATTACTCTGTATCTAACCCCGTGCTGTACCTGTCCTGGGAGTGTTTGATGGGGACAGTGTAGAGGAGCTTTACTCTGTATCTAACCCCGTGCTGTACCTGTCCTGGGAGTGTTTGATGGGGACAGTGTCGAGGGAGCTTTACTCTGTATCTAACCCCGTGCTGGACTTGGTCGCGGGACATGCTGGCCGAAGTTCTCTATCTTCAGGGTCAATGAGAGGTCAGTTGTCAGCAGTATCTCTGGTTAAAATGTCTGATACTCACTTTTACTTTCTCCACCCCACCCCCCCCCCCTCCTAATTTGACGTATAAATGTTAATCAAAATTTCTGCTTAATTCTCTTCCAACCCCACGCTCCGTCTCAAGTCGGTTCTGCAGGGATCCTTCATCAATGGGGAGAACGCGGAGATTGAAAGCTCTGGATCCGAGACCCGCTTTGCCTACCTCCCCGCCGATTCCTCCGCCACAGCCGTGGTGACATCTCAGGGCTCTGATGCCATCCTGGGCCAGGCCGCCTCAGCTGCAGCTGGTAGGTACAGACTGCCTTGGAGCTGGCTTCTCTTCCCATTGACCACAGTGCAATCATCGCACTTCAACCATGTCCAACTCAGAATAGGCTCTGCTCATTGGGAATAAATTACCTTGTCTCTCTCTCTCTGTCTTTCTGTCTCCGTCTCTCTCTCTCTCTTTATTTATGCCTCTGTCTCTCTTCCTCTGTCTATCTTGCTCTATCTCTCTTTGCTTCTCGCTTTGTCTCTGTGCCCCTCCCTCTCTCTTTCTCGCTGTCTCTTTCTGTCTCTCTTTCTCTCTGCCTCTCTTTCTCTCTTTCTCTTTCTCTATGTTTTGTTTTCTTTCTTTCTCTACCCCTCTCTCGTTCTCGCTCTCTCTACCTATCGTTTTGTCTCTGTCTTTCTCTCTCTGCCTTTGTCTCTCTCTTTCTCTGTCCCTCTCTCGTTCTCTGTCACTCCCAATCTCGCTCTCGCTCTCGCTCTCTGTCCCTCTCTCGTTCTCTCATTCTCTGCCTCTTTCTCTCTGTCTGTCTCTTTCTCTGTTTCGGTTTCTTTCTTTCTCTGTCCCTCTCTTGTTCTCGCACTCTCGTTCTTTCTGTCATTTTCCCTCTCTGTCTTTCTCTCTCTGCCTTTGTCTTTCTTTTTCTCTGTCCCTTTCTCATTCTCTGTCTCTCTCGTTCTTGGTCTCTCCTCTCTCTCTCTTTCTCTGTCCCTCATTCTCTCATTCTGTCTTTCTCTGTCACTCTCTTTCTCTGTCACTCTCTTTCTCTGTTACTCTCTTTCTCGCTCTCTCGTTCTCGCTCTCTTGTTCTCTCTCTCATTTTCTCTCTCTCTCTCTGCCTTTCTTTCTCCATCCCTCTCTTGTTCTCGCTCTCTCGTTCTCTCTCTTAGTCTCGGTCTCTCTCTGTGTCTCTTTCTCTCTTTCTCTGTCCCTCTCTAGTTCTCATTCTGTGTCTCTCAGTCTCTGTCCCTCTATTTCTCTGTCCCTCTCTCGTTCTCTATCTCTGTTTCTGTCTCTCCCTCTGTCACTGTCTCTCTCTCTGTCTCTCCCTCTTTGTCACTGTCTGTCTCTCTCTGTTTCTCCCTCTTTGTCACTGTCTCTCTCTCTCTCTCTCTCTCTCTCTCTCTGTCTCTCCCTCTTTGTCACTGTCTCTCTCTCTCTCTCTCTGTCTGTCTCTCCCTCTTTGTCACTGCCTCTCTCTCTTTGTCTCTGTCTCTTTGTCACTGTCTCCCTCTCTCTGTCTTTCCCTCTTTGTCGCTATCTCTTTGTCACTGTCTCTCTCTCTGTCTCTTTCTGTCTCTCCCTCTTTGTCACTGTCTCTCTCTCTGTCTCTTTCTGTCTCTCCCTCTTTGTCACTGTCTCTCTCTCTGTCTCTGTCTCTTTGTCACTCTCTCTCTCTCTCTGTCTCTCCCTCTGTGTCACTGTCTCTTTGTCACTCTCTCTCTCTCTCTCTCTCTCTCTCTGTCTCTCCCTCTTTGTCGCTGTCTCTCTCTCTGTCTCTCTGTCTCTCCCTCTTTGTCACTGTCTCTCTCTCTGTCTCTGTCTCTTTTTCACTCTCTCTGTCTCTCCCTCTTTGTCACTGTTTCTCTCTCTGTCTCTGTCTCTTTGTCACTCTCTCTGTCTCTCCCTCTGTGTCACTGTCTCTCTCTCTCTGTCCCTTTGTCACTGTCTCTCTCTCTCTGTCCCTTTGTCACTGTCTCTCTCTGTCTCTCCCTCTTTGTCACTGTCTCTCTCTCTCCCTATCTGGCCTGAATTTCTCACCTGTATCCATACGGTTGGTTCTGGAGTGCAGTTTCACGCTGGCTGGCCAATTAGCAGCCATCCAATGTGCAACACGCTCAGTGAAAGACTGAGTGCTGCCGAAGAGGGCGGGCACCAAGAAAAGGGAGTGTGGCGTCCGCTGTGCCCAACGTGCTCCCTCAGGGGGACAGTCACTGGTGACAGAAAAACTATACAAACAGGAAGGTCAGTCCCCAGACACCTTTGTAATTTTATTTCAGCCCAGACATTACATCCTAACCTGGATCTTGGCTGAAGGTAAAACGCTGGTTTAGCACACTGGGCTAAATCGCTGGCGTTTAAAGCAGTCCAAGGCAGGCCAGCAGCACGGTTCAATTCCCGTACCAGCCTCCCTGGACAGGCGCCTGAATGTGGCAACTAGGGGCTTTTCACAGTAACTTCTTTGAAGCCTGCTCGTGACAATAAGCGATTTTCATTTTTCATAAAGGCCACCTAGACAATCGTAAAAGCGGATGGGCCACATAAAATTGCATTCCATTGGGCTAAGTTTACCCCTCAGTGGCTAACTTTCCTGCTCGGTTGTCAGTGGGTCCATTTCTGACTCACGTGCGAGCCCATCGACAGATATATTGATGCCGTTCCAACGTATTTTACAATTTCGTAAACCACTGGGTCAGGCATATGCCCACCTGTGCAATGGAAAATTCTGGCATCTGTCTCTCTCCCTCTCACTGGGCGGAATTCTCCGCAACGGCCAACGCCGTCGTGAAGCCCGTTCCTCGCCCCCTATTCTCGTTTCGTGCAACTCGGCCGCCGGGCCTTGACGCTGGTGTCAAGGCGGCGCCGTTCATGACGCGGCCGGCGGCGCCTAATGACGTCAGCCGCGCATGCGCAGGTTGGCCGGCTCCAACCCGCGCATGCGAGGCTGACGTCACGACGGCTCAAACCCACGCATGCGCGGTTGCCATCTTCCCCTCCGCTGCCCCGCAAGGCGTGGCGGCTTGATCTTGCGGGGCGGCGGAGGGGAAAGAGTGCGCCTCTTAGAAACGCCGGCCCGACGATTGGTGGGCACCGATCGCGGGCCAGTCCCCTCCCGAGCACGGCCATGGTGCTCAGTCCCCTCTCCACCCCCCACAGGCTCCAAACTCACCTTTTGCGATATGTTCACGCCGGCAGCGACCAGGTGTGGTTGCCGCCGTCATGAACGGCAGGCCGCTTGGCCCATCTGGGCCGGAGAATCACGGGTCACCGTGAAAAACGGCGACCCGCGATTCTCCGAGCGGCATGTCGCAAAACGCGACATGCCATTTTGGGGGGGGGTGGAAGAATCGTGGGGGGGGTGCCAGAGCGGCCCTCTTGCGATTTTCCCACCCGGCCTGGGCAGCGGAGAATCATGCCCAGTGTCTCCCCCTCTCTCTTACTGTGTCTCTCTCCCTCTCACTGTCTCTCCTTCTCCCTCCCTGTCTCTCTCCCTCTCTGTCTCTCTCCCTCTCCCTGTGTCTCTCTCCCTCTCCCTGTGTGTCTCTCTCCCTGTCTCTCCCTCTCCCTGTGTCTCTCTCCCTCTCTCTGTGTCTCTCTCCCTCTCCGTGTCTCTCTTCCCCTGTCTCTCCCTCTCTCTGTGTCTCTCTCCCTCTCCCTGTGTCTCTCTCCCTCTCCCTGTGTCTCTCTCCCTCTCTCTCTGTCTCTCTCCCTCTCCCTGTGTCTCTCTCCCTCTCCCTGTGTCTCTCTCCCTCTCCCTGTGTCTCTCTCCCTCTCTCTGTGTCTCTCTCCCTCTCCGTGTCTCCCTCTCTCTGTGTCTCTCTCTCTCTCCCTGTGTCTCTCTCCCTCTCCCTGTGTCTCTCACTCTCTCTGAATCTCTCATCTCTGTATCTCACACTCTCTGTATCTCTCACACTCTATCACTCACTCTCTGTCTCTCTCATTCACTCAATCTCTGTCTATGTCTCCCGACTCTCTGACCCCCTCTTCCTTTCTGTCTCTCACACTGGCTGTTTGTCTCTCTACCTCTCTTTCTGTGTCTCTCTCACTGCATTTTGCCACTTTCCCTGCTCTTGCTGGCTGGTTTACTTGTTTCTCGTCTCATTCTCCCCCTTGTGCTCTGCTCCAGGTCAGTTCTATGTGATGATGTCGCCGCAGGATGTGTTACCGGGCAGCACCACTCAAAGATCGATCGCCCCGCGGGCCCACCCTTACTCCCTGTAAGTAACGGCTGGGGACACCGCCCAGTGACACTGATACGCACATACTTACTCACTTATATACTTACTCACTCTCTCACACTCTCTCTCACACTCTCACTCTCCCACACACTCTCTCACTCTCACACTCACGCTCTCACACTCTCACTCTCTGACGCACTGTCACTCACTCTCACACTCTCTCTCTATCTCACTCTCACACACTCTCACTCACACTCACTCTCACACATCTCACTGTCTCACTCTCTCACTCACTCTTACACACCTCTCACTCTCACAGTCTCTCACTCTCTCACACTCTCACTCTCACACTCTCTCACTCTCACACACTCTCACTCTCACATTCTCTCACTCTCACACTCTCACTTTCTCAGTCACACACTCTCACTCTCTCACACACTCTCACATTCTCACTCACTCACACTCACTCTCTCACACTCTCTCACTCTCTCACACTCTCTCTCACTCTCTTTCTCTCTCACGCTCTCTCTCTCACACTCACTCTCTCACACTCACTCTCTCACTCTCTCTCTCACTCTCTCACACACTCTTACACTCTCACACTCTCTCACACTCTCTCTCACACTCTCTCTCACACTCTCTCTCTCTCACACTCTCTCTCTCACACTCTCTCTCTCACTCTCACACTCTCTTACACTCTCACACTCTCTCTCACACTCTCTTACACTCTCACACTCTCTCTCACACTCTCTCTCTCACACTCTCTCTCTCACACTCTCTCTCACACTCTCTCACACTCACTCTCACACTCTCTCACACTCTCTCTCTCACTCTCTCTCTCACACTCTCTCTCTCTCACACTCTCTCTCTCTCACACTCTCACACTCTCTTACACTCTCACACTCTCTCTCTCACATTCTCTCTCACACTCTCTCTCACACTCTCTCTCACACTCTCTCTCACACTCTCACAGTCTCACTCTCTCATTCTCACTCTCTTACACTCTCACTCACTCTCGCTCACACACTCTCTCACTCTCACTCACTCACACTCTCTCTCACTCTCACTCTTTCACTCTCTTTGTGTCACACACACACACTCGCACACACATTCAAAGAACAATACAGCCCAGGAACAGGCCCTTCGGCCCACTAAGTCTGTACTGGTCATGTTACCACCCTTGGCCTCAGCACTTCCTCATGCTGTGCCTCTCTATACCCATCCTATCCATGTGTTTGTCAAGATGCCTTTTGAACGCCGGTAATGTATCCACTTCCACAACCTCCCCTGGCAACGCGTTCCAGGCACTGCGTGAGGTGATTCATTTTGGTAGAAAAAATTTGAATGCGGATTACAGGGTCAACGGCAGGGTTCTGAGGAATGTGGAGGAACAGAGAGATCTTGGGGTTCATCTCCACAGATCTCTGAAGGTTGCCACTCAAGTGGATAGAGCCGTGAAGAAGGATTATAGTGTGTTAGCGTTTATTAACAGGGGGATTGAGTTTAAGAGCCGTGAGGTTATGCTGCAACTATACATGACCCTGTGAGACCACATTTGGAGTATTGCGTGCAGTTCTGGTCACCTCATTATAGGAAGGATGTGGAAGCATTGGAAAGGGTACAAAGGAGATTTACCAGGATGCTGCCTGGATTGCAGGATAGGTCTTATGAGGAAAGGCTGAGGGAGCTAGGGCTTTTCTCTTTGGAGTGGAGGAGGATGAGAGGCGACTTAATAGAGGTATATAAGATGATGAGGGGGATAGATAGAGTGGACGTTCAGAGACTATTTCTTCGGGTGGATGTAGCTGTTACAAGGGGGCATAACTATAAGGTTCAGGGTGGGAGATATAGGAGGGATGTCCGAGGTAGGTTCTTTACTCAGAGAGTGGTTAGGGTGTGGAATGGACTGCCTGCTGTGATAGTGGAGTCAGACACTTTAGGAACTTTCAAGCGGTTATTGGATAGGCACATGGAGCACACCAGAATGACAGGGAGTGGGATAGCTAGATCTTGGTTTCAGACAGTGCTCGGCACAACATCGAGGACCAAAGGGCCTGTTCTGTGCTGTACTGTTCTATATTCACTCACCACCCTCCATGTAAAAAATCCTGCCTCGCACATCTCCTCGAAACGTTGCCCCACGGATCTTAAACCGATGCCCCCTGGTGACTGACCCCTCCACCCTGGGAAAGAGTGCCTGCCTATCCACTCTATCCATGCCCCTCAAAATCTTGTCGACCCCTATCATGTCACCCCTCAACCTTCATTGTTATAATGAAAACAGTCTGAGTCTATTCAGCCTCTCCGCATAGCTAACACCCTCGAAACCAGGTTACATCCTGGTTAAACCCCTTCTGCACCCTCTCCAAAGCCTCTACACCTTCTGGTCGTGTGGAGACCAGAATTGTACATAATTTTCCAAGTGCGGCCTTACCAAGGTTCTATACAACTGTAGCATGACCTGCCGGTTTTTATACTCAATGCCCCATCCAATGGAGGCAAGCATTCCGTATGCTTTCTTGACTATCTTGTCCACTTGTGTTGCCACCACTGTGAACCTGCACGCCCAGATCTCTTTGACTTTCTATATTCCTAAGAGTTTTGCCATTTACTGTATATTTCCCCTCCATGTTAGACCTACCAAAATGCATTACCTCACATTTGTCCACATTAAACTCCATTTGCCATTTCTCTGCCCAAGTCTCCAAACTATCTCCACCCTGCTGTATCCTCTGACAGTCCTCCACACTATCTGCTACTCCACCAACCTTGGTGCCATCCGCAAACTTACTAATCAGACCAGCTACATTTCCCTCCAAATCTTTTATGTATACGACAAACAACAGAGGCCTGTGGAGCACCACTAGCCACAACCTTCCATTCAGAAAAACACCCTTCCACTGCTACCCTCTGCCTTCTGTGACCGAGCCAGTTCTGTATCCACCTTACCACCTCATCTCTGATCCTGTATGACATCACCTTTTGTACCAGTCTGCCATGAGGCACCTTGTCAAAGGCCTTACTGAAGTCCATGTGGACAACATCCACTATCCTCCCCTCATCAATCATCTTTGTCATCTCCTCAAAAAACTTCAAGTTAGTGAGGCACGACCAACCCTTCTCAAAACCATGCTGTCTGTCGCTAATGAGTCCATTTGTTTCCAAATGGGTATAAATCCTGTCCGTGAGAATTTTCTCCAATAATTTACCTACTACCAACATAAGGCTCATCCTATAGTTTCCAGGATTATCCCTGCTCCCTTTCTTAAACAGCAGTACCACATTAGCTATTCTCCAGTCCTCTACTGTCCGATCCTGCTACTGTTTCCCAAGCGCTCAACTATAAAGGATGGGATTTAACTAAATGGGAACAAAGACCCATGGCGAGCACGTTTAGCCGCGTCTTTCCTGGCACTTGAGTACCACGAAACACAGCTCTATAAAACAGCGCTGGCGTTAGATAGGGGGGAATGCGCAGCCGAAGCCGCACGTAGCCCATTTTCTGCACTGAGGAGCTCCGCTCGCCGGCACTCCTCGGTGTAGCGAGATGGCGTCCCCATCTCTGGAGCCCCAAAGTGACCCCTGACCCCCCCCCCCAAAGCCCCAACACACTCTGGGAGAGTCATCCGGCCCTCCCGCATCCCCACTCCTCCCTCTCCGCCAACTTATATTTACACACTCACTCATATACACTCATATGCACAGAGACACTCACACGTGCACTCATATACATGCACACACATTCATACGTATTCACATACTCATGCACACTCATACACACACTCGCTCACATACACTTACTCATGCACACTCACTCATATACACACACATTCATATCTATACGCACACTCATGCACACAGGCACTCATACACACATTCACACACTCTTATACACTCATATATATATTATATATATACATATATATATACTCACACACTCATTTGCACACAGACACTCATACATACACACACCCTCAAACACATGCACACATTCATACACATTCACTCACTCATGTACACTCGTGTACACACTCATATACACACTCACTCGTATATACACTCTCACTCGTATATACACACACATGCACACTGGTACTCATACATACACACACGCACTCATACACATGCACACATACACATTCACACACTCACTCGTATACACACTCACTCATATATATATACACAGTCATATGTACTCACTCATGCACACATACTCATACACATACACACACGCTCATATGTACACACACTCATATACACACACATACTCCTGTATACACACACATTCACACACACACATTCATACACCCATATATGCACACACTCGTATACACACACTCAAATACACGTACTCATACACACACTAACACACTCATACACACAGTCATAATCACACACTCATATGTACTCACACACACTTGTATATATCCACACACACTCATACACATATACACACACACTTGTATACGCATACACACACACTTCCATATGTACACACATATAAAGTGTATACAGTAACACAGTACTATATAAAAAAAATATATATACATACACACAATTATTCATATATACACACTCACGCATCAATATTCACATACACTGTCACACTCTCACGCACTGTCATATACACACACTCATATGGACACACACTTACACGTATACTTAGAGGGCGGAATTTAATGGAAACATTTCTATGTTCATTAGTTTCAGGTTTTTCAGGGAGTTTCCTGCCAGCTTTGCCGGCGGGTTTTCCCACTGCTATTCAATGTCACTTAGTCACTTTTCTGGGCCCTGGGGAGTTTCTCACCTGTTTAGCCAATATTTGGAATTGTTGTCAGCACTGGGGAGCTGAACGCGGAGATCGGGCGGCCATTTTGAAAGGGTGGCTCGATCTCCAAGTTGTTTGTGTGTCCCCCACTCTCCCCACCCATGACCCCCAAGGATCTGCAATGGCCACATTTGTATGGATGAGTACTGAATGGTTCCTAGATGCAGTCTGCCTGGGGAGGCTGGTAGATCCCGGATTAGCTCGCCAAAGTAGGTTGAAACCTTACTTAGGGGCACACCTCTTGGCCCCGCCCCTTTTGGACAGGATTCCGGTGCTTTGAGGAACTTTTTAAAATATAAATTTAGAGTACCCAACTCCTTTTTTCTAATTAAGGGGCAATTTAGTGTGGCCAATCCACCTACTCTGCGCATCTTTGGGTTGTGGGGGCGAAACCCACGCAGACACGGGGAGAATGTGCAGACTCCACACGGACAGTGACTCAGAGCCGGGATCGAACCTGGGACCAATGCACCGTGAGACATCAGTGCTAACCACTGCGCCACCGTGCTACCCTTCCTCGCGGAACTTGGGTGGATCCTGCAAGACGTGAAGATTAGGGTAGCCTGCGGGAGACCTCTCTCTCGAGCGTAACATGGCTGATAGACACAAACACAGTTTCAC
Source organism: Scyliorhinus canicula (assembly GCF_902713615.1). Classification (NCBI taxonomy): domain Eukaryota; kingdom Metazoa; phylum Chordata; class Chondrichthyes; order Carcharhiniformes; family Scyliorhinidae; genus Scyliorhinus; species Scyliorhinus canicula. The sequence goes on from NC_052151.1 coordinate 200,584,298, forward strand.
ACACATAGATACACACAAGCACATGGACACAAATTCGTACACACACACTGTCAGTTTCACACAAACCCACTGTCACACACACACACTGACACACACTGTCACACACACACACTGTCACACGCACACTGACACACACACACACTGACACACACACACACACTGTCACACACACACACACACTGTCACACATACACTGTCACACACACACACTGACACACACACACACACTGTCACACACACACACACACTGTCACACAGTGTCACACACACATACACGGTGTCACAGACACACACTGTCACATACACGCTGTCACACACACACACACACACTGTCACACACACACACACACACTGTCACACACACACTGACACACACACGCTGTCACACAGTCTCACACACACAGTATCACACACTGTCACACACACACACTGACACACACACACACACTGTCACAGACACACACTCACACTCACACACTGTCACAGACACACACTCACACTCACACACTGTCACAGACACACACTGTCACTCACACACTGTCACACACACACACACTGACACACACACACTGTCACACACACACTGTCACACACACACTGTCACACATACACTGTCACACACACTTTCACACACTAACACACACACACACACTGTCACACGCACGCACACACTCACACACTGTCACACACACACACTGTCACACACGCACACACTGTCACACACACACACACACAGTCACACACACACACTGTCACATGCACACACACTGTCACACTCACACACTGTCACACACACACACTCACAGTGTCACTCACACACACACTGTCACACGCTCACACACTGTCACACACACACTGTCACTCACACACACACACTGTCACACACATACTGTCACACATACACTGTCACACACACACACTGTCACACACACTCACTGTTACACACACTCACTGTTACACAGTGTCACACATACACTGTTACACATACACTGTCACACACACTGTCACACACACACACACACAGTGTCACACACACATCACACAGTGTCACACACACACACTGTCACACACACTGTCACACACACTGTCACACACGCACTGTCACACACACACTGTCACACGCACACACTGACACACACACACTCACACGCACACACTGACACACACACACTGTCACACATACACACTGTCACACACACTGTCACACACGCACTGTCACACACACACTGTCACACGCACACACTGACACACACACACTCACACGCACACACTGACACACACATACTGTCACACACACACTGTCACACGCACACACTGTCACACACACACTGTCACACGCACACACTGACACACACACACTCACACGCACACACTGTCACACACAAACACTGTCACACACACACACCATCACACACACTCGTGTGAATGTTTTTGAAAGACGGGGGTGGAATTCTCCGTCCCGTTGTCCCCGGCAGGAAAACAGGACTGAATGCAGCCTCGATGGGGCATTCCCTGCTGAGGCCCTGGATTGCAACAAAGTCCTGTTAGAAAGTCCCGGGAAGCACCTGCCCAAGGTGCTCGGCATGGGACTCTGATGCAATTTGGTCAGATTGGGCCCTCTGACTTTTTCTCTCTCTCTCTCTTTCCATCCCTCTGTCCCTCTCACCCCATCGCTCTCCTTCTCTCACTCTTTCTCACTCTCAGGCTTTCTCTGCCTCTTTATTAGCCACTGTGTCTCTCTCTCTCTCCCTCTCTTACTCTCAGTCCCTTTCTCGTGCTCTCTGGCCGCGATTCTCCGGAGATATTTCTAAGTATGCGCGAACTTCCGAAGCTCAGCCCTGCGAGGCCGGCAAAGCAATTGAACATTAATTGGTCCACTTAGCGCGGCCTCATGGGCTTCACACCAGAAAGGAAGGCTCACCAGCTGATTCGCCGGGACCGCGCTCGCCAGCCCCCCGCTAACAAGGTCGAGCAGCACTTGCTTAGCCAACCCCAGACAGCTCGCAACAATGGGGTGCAGGAGACCGGCCCCAAGATTCAGGGACCCTGACCTGGGGAGGCTCCTGGACGTAGTGAAGGCCAAGGAAGGATGTCCTGTTCCCCAGAGTGTCCTGGAGGGTCAATCACAGGGCAGCCAGTGTTGTCTGGGACGAGATGGTGGCGGCTGTCAGCTCGGGGAGTGTGACCAGGAGGACTGGCTTCCAGGGTCGGAAAAAGGTCAATGATCTCCACTGGGCAGCCTGAATGAGGCCCTCCCACTGACCACTTGCCCATTCTCCTGCAGGTCCTCCAGCTGACAGCACGGGCCCATCCTGGGAGGCCCCCTCTCCAGCCGCCCAGCAGACCACCTTGGAGGGGAGCTCCAAGGGTGCAACTGTTATAGTCGCGTCACAGCTGTTATCCCCACTCTCCGCCAACGCAGATACACGCACCTCGGTGGGAAATGTCAGCGGTCAGGCTTCTGGGGCACAATCTGTTGAGCACCACACAGCTGCTGATGTGGTGGAGGCAGGAACCCCCCCAGGCGAGATAGCGGTCGGAGGGCTGCTGGGTCCCAGCCTGATGCTGAGCCTGTGGAACAGGGTTACCCGCAGCTGATGGAGATGATGGGGAGCGGCCGGGACCTTCAGAGGGGGATGTCAGCGACACTCCAGCAGATCTATAACCAATTGGAGGAGTCCCAGAGGCTAGGGGCGCAGGAGGTGTCACCGGCAATGAGAGGCACCGAGGCCAACACTCTCAGGGTAGAGACCGCAGGGTAGAGGATGGTGCACAATGTCGGCACCATGAGTGAAGGTGTCCAAGGTGTGGCGCAGTCGATGACGGCCATGGCTGAGGGTCTCGGCAGAACGTCCGCCTCGCTGGGGGATGTGGCCCAGTACTAGGCTGACTTTGATGAGGTTCTGTGGGCATGTCCCGCTCTCAGATGGGAATAGCCGAGGCGCTGCGGAGCTTGTCCCAGTCGCAGGTGAGCATTGCTGAGGCGCTGCAGAGCATGGCCTGGTCACTGGGGATGTGTCCCAGTCACTGAGGAGCATCGCCGATGGCATCGTCACGATGGTGCGGACCTTGGGGAGCTGCCAGGGCTGACAGAGCCTGATAATGCAGGGGCAGCCGGGGCTCGAACCAGCAGCCCCTTCCGGGCCCTTTGCGCACTGACTGGGAGCAGGGGTCGCTGGGTGTCAACCCGGACCCTCCCATGGAGTGGCCACGGTGGCCACCAGCTCCCCTGAGTTCCACCCCTCTGATGAGGCCGCGACTCGCAGCCACACGGGACAGGACGGCACGGCTGTGCATGTGCCGTTGACAAGGGAGCTGGAGCTTTTCGACCTCAGAACCCCCAGAGGACACTTGCCGGGGCATCGAAGGTCACGGGATGAGATAAGCAGCTGGCTGCCTCCACCCCTGATGTGCATCCTGGGGACACACCTCGATGTAGCGGTAGAGCTCCGAGGGCCAAGCACATCAAGGATCACTGAGGGCACCGGGGAGGGAGTTGTGGGGTAGGTAGGGGCTGAGGGCTGGAGGGGGGGGGGGGGGGGGGGGGGAGTGATACCATCGGGAGAGTGGGGAATTGTTAGACACACTTGTGCACAACCAGTATGACGCCTCTGTCACTTTCTTCTGCAATGCGGCTGACTCTCGAACCCTGGAGCCACAATGACCCGCTAACAGTGCTAACACAGTCCCAGCACCTTGGAACACAGACCCTGGGAGGGGGGAAATGGGGCTGGGGGGGGTGGGTAAGGTAGCGATGACAGCCACGTCCTCAGTGAATCGGGTGAGTATGAGAGCCTCCCTGGCCCGCTGGACTTGCCAGACCCAAGCCGCTGCAGCCTCCGACTGGTCCTCCAGTTCCTCCCTGACCTCGTCCTCCAGCCCCTGCCGGTCCGGTGCCTCATCATCCTCGTCGTCCTCCTCCTTGGAGGTGGCCACATGTTCCTCATCACCAATCTCCAGCTCGTCGCCTCGCTACTGTGCGAGATTGTGGAGAGCATAGGAGAACACCACAAAATGGGTGACCCCCCCCCGGGAAATGTACTGGAGGGTCGAGGCATCGGAACCGTATCTTGAGGAGTCCGACGCAGGGCGACACCGTGGTGCAGTGGTTAGCACTGCTGCCTCACGGCAGGGGATGGAGGAGATCCCGGCCCTGGGTCACTGTCCATGTGGAGTTTGCACATTCTCCCTGTGTCTGCATGGGTCTCAACCCCACAACCCAAAGATGTGCTGGGTAGGTGGATTGGCCACTCTAAAGTGCAACTTTATAAAGAGAATTGGGTCCTCTAAATTTATTTTTTAAAAAGAGGAGTCCGATGCACTGCTCGTTCACAGCCCAGATGGCCACATGGGCCTTGTTGTATCAGGTCTCTGCTTTGTTCATCAGCCTCCATACTGGCATCATTAGCCAGGTCCTCATCCCCCAAGAACCTAGGGTGGTCCTCAAATCAATCATAGAATTTACAGTGCAGAAGGAGGCCATTCGGCCCATCGAGTCTGCCCTCGGAAAGGGCACCCTACCTAAGCCCACACCTTCATCCTATCCCCGTAACCCAGTAACACCACCAAACCTTTTTGGACACTAAGGGCAATTCATCATGGTCAATCCGCCTAACCTGCACAAAGATGGACTATGAGAGGAAAGCGGAGCACCCGGAGGAAACCCACGCACACACGGGGAGAAAGTACAGACTCCAAACAGACAATGACCCAAGCCGGGAATCGAACCTGGGACCCTGGAGCTGTGAAGCAGGGATTGAAGAGGCCGGGAATGACCGACTGCCCCAGGATGTAGCTGCCGTGGACACTTCCCAGGAAGCGGACACACACACGTGCATGATCCCCCAGATGGCAGCACCAGATGGCGCAGGGCAACATATGTGCCATCCACTACCCCCTGGACCTGTGGCATCCCAGCAATGGTGGAGAATCCTGCTGCCCGGGCATCCTGTTGTGCTTGGTCCATGTCAAAGTTGATCCAGTTGTCCGCCCGGGCGAACAGGGCATCTGGCACCTGCCGTATGCTCCTGTGGCTGTGCCCTGCGAGATGCCACACAGGTACCCGCTTGAGCTCTGGAATGATCCTGAGACGTAAAAGTTCAGAGCTGTGGTGTCCTCCTCAACATGGTGCCACGTCCGCGAGGACATGGCACAGGTGGCGCAGCGTCTCCTTATTGAGGCTAACCTCCTGCGGCATGCGCTGACCGTCACCTGCTCGAACGACCAGCGACGCCTGTACACCCTGGGCTGCCGCGGGATCCGCCCCTGGGTCCCTCCCTGGCCTGATGGGTGGCCGGATCTGCTGGGTGTGGGGCGATGTCTGGCACATGGTCCGCCACCTCGAGCTTCTGCAGACGCGGCTGCTGCTGGCGTCTACCCGCCCAGCCTGGCAGCAGCACCACTAGGGAAAGCTCTGGGTCCAAAATCGTACAATCTCAGTCAGGCATTTGGGGAGATGTGTTGGACTGACAAACAGCGACAGCTCCCACTCCGGGACCCTCCATACCCCTATTGATCCCCCCCCCCTTCCCTCCCCCACCCAGAATGCCATGCCCATGCACTCCTGGCTGCCCCCCCTCACCGGATCCCAGCCTCTGTACCCTGGACACCCGCTCATTATGCCACCTGGACCGGACTCTGGTCCCCTCCCCATGGCACTCACCCACCCTCCAGCCGTGGACATGTCCATGGAGCTGTGTCCCATCCCCTGGGTGTTCAGATGTTGGCTGCTACGAGCGTGGTGTTCCGGCACAGTATCCAGGCATCGTGGTCTGATTAGGATACTAGGTTATGACTCCCACATGCTACATGGTCCACACCCACGGGAATCCATTTGGCAAGTGTGAAGTGCTCCCTTAACCACGATTGCCAATTCCCTATTAGCGCTAGCCTTCAGTGGCCAGTGGCTTCAGCAGTTGGTGGGGGTTATGGGTGGTCGGTGGTGCAGACGGGCCGGGACAAGAGTTGTCCCCGGAAAGGGTACACAAGATCCAAGGGTTGGGATGATCCCACCCCTGTGGAGAGCCCCCCCCCCCCCCACCCCCACCCCCCGCCTGCCAGTGTCCCCCACTCCCACCGAGCACTGGGCTGGCAAGCCCATCACCCCTGGGATCTTTCCCTGTGAGCAAAGATGGCTACTCGGCTCCTCGCTGAAGCACTTCCGCGAGGTTTACGTTTTCCAAAGGAGTACTAATTGACGCCAACGTGACCACTTGCCGGGGAGGCTGCTGAATGACGGGAGGCCGGTGGATATGGGGTGGCTCCCGTTAACTGTGTGGAAATAAGTCTGAATTGGTGATAATTGGTTTCTTGCCACGCTACGGCGCGATCCCGATTTCACCGACGGGAGCAGGCCGGCTGCATCGCAAACTGTTTGGCACCTGGCGGTTTCTCGTTTTTGATCTCTCCTGCTATTCACTGGCCTTGCTTTGCTTGAGGCCGGAGAACCGCGCCCTCTGCCTTTCTATCTTTCTCCCTCTTCTCTCTATGTCTCTCTCTTTCCATCTCTCTGTCCCTTTTTTATATTCTTTCTTGTCTCTCTGGATGTCTCTCAATCGCTATCAATTTCTCTGAATCTCTGTCTCTCTCTCTACCTTAATCACTCTTGCTGTATCTCCCTTTCTCATGCTCTCCTTCTGTGTCTCTATCTCTCTCTACTCTATCTTTCTGTCTCTTTCTCGCTCTCGCTGTCTCTGTATCTCAATCTTTCTCAATTTCTTTCAGTCTCAGTGTGTCTCCCATCTCTCATTGTGTCCCCTCTCTCTCTCTCTCTATCCTCTCTCCTCTTCCTCTATCCCTCGGTCCCTTTCTCACTCTCTGCCTTTCTGTGGTTCTCTCTCTATTTCTCTTTCTAACTCTCTCTGTCCCTTTTTCACGCTTTTTCTCTCTCAGTCTCTCAGTCTCTCCCAATCAGAGTGGGAGAGACTGTCTCTCCCACTCTGTCTCTCCCACTCTGTCTCTCCCACTCTGTCTCTCCCACTCTGTCTCTCCCACTCTGTCCCTCCCACTCTGTCCCTCCCACTCTGTCCCTCCCACTCTGTCCCTCCCACTCTGTCCCTCCCGTTCTGTCTGTCTCTCCCTCGCTGTCTATCCCTCTCACCCTATCCCTCGGTCTCTTTCTCACTCTCTGTCTTTCTGTGTCTCTCTATCTATCTCTCTTTATATCTCTCTCTCCCTTTTTTAACTCACATTTTCACTCTATCTGTCTCTCGGTGCCTCATCGAGTCACAGAGGTCGACAGCGCAGAAAAGGCCCTTCGGCCCATCGTGTCTGCACTGGTTAAAAACAGCCACATAGCTATTCTAACCCATTTTCCAGCGCTTGGCCCATAGCCTTGAATGCCTTGGTATCACAAGTTCACATCTAAATACTTATTAAATGTTACGAGGGTCTCTGCCTCCTTTCAGGCAGTGAATTCCAGACAACCCACCACCCTCTGGGTGAAAATGTTTTCCCTCATTGGCGGCACGGTAGCGCAGTGATTAGCACTGTTGCCTGACGGCGCTGAGGACCCGGGTTCGATTCTGGCCAAGGGTCACTGTCCGTGTGGAGTTTGCACATTCTCCCCGTGTCTGTGTGGGTCTCACCCCACAACCCAAAGATGTGCAGGGTCGGTAGATTGGCCACGCTAAATTGCCCATTAATAGGAAAAAAAATAGAATTGGTACTCTAAATTTATATTTAAAAAAATGTTTTCCTCACATCTGACCAGCCCGTCTAGATCCTCCTGTAATCGGATGCTATCCTAATAATAATCTTTGTCACAAGTAGGCTTACATTAACACTGCAATGAAGCCGGGAATCGAACCCGGGTCACTGGCGCTGTGAAGCAATAGTGCTAACCACTGTGCTACCTTGCCTCACTATTTGCCATCCCGCCAATTTTCGGATCATCTGCAAACTTACCGATCAACCGTCCTACATTCATGTCTAAATCATTTACATAAACCACAAACAGCAAGGACCCCGCGGGACCCCAATGGACACAGGCTGCCAGTCTCTCTCTCTCAGTCCCTCTCTCTGTTTGTCTCTCTCTTTGTGTATCTCTCTCTGTCTTTCCCTCTCCCCCTCCCCCATATCACTCTTGTTCACTTTCTGCTTCTCTTTCTACCTTTCAGGAAGTTGGAAAGTCCTCGAGTTGCGAGAGATGATAAGAGGCGAGCACAGCACAATGAGGGTAAGTCAGCATTATCAGCCTCCCTTCAGTCTGTCAGAAGCAGTGTTCACAGGTCACCTGCTTTGCACTGGGACTGGGAAAGCTCTGCTGGTGCCCTTCATGTCACCTCCCACCCCCCCCAATCCTGGCTGTCATTGTACCAGGGGAGGGTACGAGGCCTGGGGCAGCCCACCTTCCCTTTCCCTAATTGAGGCCACATCCCGCCAGGCTGCAACTGCTATGTTGGCGGTCAGAGTATACGGATGGAGGGGGCAAGCTGAGTACTCTTACTGACTGGGTTGCCTCCCTCACCGGCCACCTTACCCAAATAGAGAGTCTCCTCCCGCCCACGGCCCCTCCTGACACCTCTCCAGTATTAATCTTGTAAGCTGATGCTGGCTTCACAGCAGCACAGTGGTTAGCACTGTTGCTTCACAGCTCCAGGGTCCCAGGTTTGATTCCCAGCTGGGTCACTGCTATGTGGAGTCTGAATGTTCCCCTCGTGTGTGCGTGGGTTTCCTCCGGGTGATCCGGTTTCCTCCCACAGTCCAAAGATGTGCAGGTTAGGTGGATTGGCCATGCTAAATTGCCCTTAGTGTCCAATAAAAGGGTACATGGGGTTACTGGGGAATGGGAATAGGGTGGAGGCATGGGCTAAAGTGGGGTGCTCTTTCCAAGGGCCGATGCAGACCCAATGGGCCGAATGGCCTCTTACAGTGTAAATTCTATGATTCTTGTTGGTACATGATGCAATCCCTGCAGTGGCCACCGACACTCCCGGTGGCGCTGCCGGGCTGCAAATCTGTCAGCCAATCAAATGTGGACAGCCATTCAGGGATGGGGGGGGGGGGGGGGGGGGGGGGGCACTTGCTGATCGCTTCGATGACGGCCCAGGATATCCTGCCATCCGAAAACCATAAATACACCCGACACGCCAAACTGGGACTGACCCCTCACTCACCACCCCCCCCCCCCCCCCCCCCCAAACTGTGGGACTCCTCACCCCCCACCCCCAAACTGTGGGACCCCTCACCCCCCCCCCCCAAACTGTGGGACTCCTCACCCCCCCCCCCCCTAACTGTGGGACTCCTCACCCCCCCCCCCCCAAACTGTGGGACTCCTCACCACCCCCCCCCCCCCCCCCGCAAACTGTGGGACTCCTCACCCCCCCCCCCCCCAAACTGTGGGACTCCTCACCCCCCCCTCCCCAAACTGTGGGACTCCTCACCCCCCCCCCCAAACTGTGGGACTCCTCACCCCCCTCCCCCAAACTGTGGGACTCCTCACCCCCCCCCCCCCAAAACTCTGAGACCCCTCACCCCACCCCCTCCCAAACTGTGGGACTTCCCCCCCCTCCCCAAACTGTGGGATCCCCCCCCTCCCCAAACTGTGGGACCCCTCACCCCCCCCCCCTCCCAAACTCTGGGACCCCTCACCTCCTCCCCCCCGCCCCCAAACTGGGACACTCTCTCCCCCCGTCCCCAAACTGTGGGACTTCCCCCACTTCCCCAAACTGTGGGACTAACACCCACCTCCCCCAAACTGTGAGACCCCCCCACAAACTGTGGGACTCCTCACCCCCCCCCACCCCCAACCTGGGACCCCTCACGCCCCCTCCCCAAACAGTGGGATTCCTCACCCCCCTCCCCCAAACTGTGGGACTTCTCACCCCCCCCGCCCAAACTGTTGGACTCACCCCCCAAAACTGTGGTACTCCCCCCCCCCCCAAACTGTGTGACTCCCCCCCGCCCCCCCTAAATTACGGGACTCCCCCCCCCCCAAACTGTGGAACTTCCCCCCCCCCCCCCCCTCCCCCCGCCCAGACACCCCCAGACTTGGGGATTTGTTGGCTGTTCTTGGTCTGACTCTCTCTCTCTCTCTCTGTCATTCCAGTGGAGAGACGCAGAAGGGATAAGATCAATAACTGGATTGTGCAGCTGTCAAAGATTATTCCGGATTGCTGTGTAGACAGTTCGAAGACAGGCCAGGTGAGTGCATCCTTCAACCGGATTTATCTGTGCTTAAGGAGGCGCTGGAGAAATGCGGTCAACAATATCACTAAATCACGCTTCACTTATCAAAACCTTGCCCATTCACTCCCACTGTACACAATCCCAATGGTCCCAAACCCCTTCCCATTCACTCCCACTGTACACAATCCCAATGGATCCAAACCCCTTCCCATTCACTCGCACTGTACACAATCCCAATGGTCCCAAACCCCTTCCCATTCACTCCCACTGTACACAATCCCAATGGATCCAAACGCCTTCCCATTCACTCCCACTGTACACAATCCTAATGGATCCAAATTCATTCCCATTCACTCCCACTGTACACAATCCCAATGGATCCAAACCCCTTCCCATTCACTCCCACTGTACACAATCCCAATGGATCCAAACCCCTTCCCATCCACTCCCACTGTACACAATCCCAATGGACCCAAACCCCTTCCCATTCACTCCCACTGTACACAATCCCAATGGACCCAAACCCCTTCCATTCACTCCCACTGTACACAATCCCAATGGAACCAAACGCCTTCCCATTCACTCCCACTGTACACAATCCCAATGGACCCAAACCCCTTCCCATTCACTCCCACTGTACACAATCCCAATGGAACCAAACGCCTTCCCATTCACTCCCACTGTACACAATCCCAATGGATCCAAACCCCTTCCCATTCACTCCCACTGTACACAATCCCAATGGATCCAAATTCATTCCCATTCACTCCCACTGTACACAATCCCAATGGACCCAAACCCCTTCCCATTCACTCCCACTGTACACAATCCCAATGGTCCCAAACCCCTTCCCATTCACTCCCACTGTACACAATCCCAATGGATCCAAACGCCTTCCCATTCACTCCCACTGTACACAATCCCAATGGATCCAAACCCTTCCCATTCACTCCCACTGTACACAATCCTAATGGATCCAAATTCATTCCCATTCACTCCCACTGTACACAATCCCAATGGACCCAAACCCCTTCCCATTCACTCCCACTGTACACAATCCCAATGGACCCAAACCCCTTCCCATTCACTCCCACTCTACACAATCCCAATGGATCCAAACTCATTCCCATTCACTTCCACTGTACAAATCCCAATGGACCCAAACCCTTCCCATTCACTCCCACTGTACACAATCCCAATGGACCCAAACCCTTCCCATTCACTCACACTGTACACAATCCCAATGATCCCAAACCCTTCCCATTCACTCCCACTGTACACAATCCCAATGGACCCAAACCCCTTCCCATTCACTCCCACTGTACACAATCCCAATGGACCCAAACCCTTCCCATTCACTCCCGCTGTGCACAATCGCAATGATCCCAAACCCCTTATCATTCACTCCCACTGTGCACAATCCCAATGTACCCAAACCCCTTCCAATTCACTCCCACTGTACACAATCCCAATGGACAAAAACCCCTTCCCATTCACTCCCACTGTACACAATCCCAATGGACCCAAACCTATTCCCATTCACTCCCACTGTAGAGAATCCAAATGGACCCAACCCCTTTCCCATTCACTCCCACTGTACACAATCCCAGTGGATCCAAACGCCTTCCCATTCACTCCCACTGTACACAATCCCAATGGACCCAAACCCCTTCCCATTCACTCCTACTGTACACAATCCCAATGGACCCAAATCCTTCCCATTCACTCCCACTGTACACAATCCCAATAGACCCAAACCCCTTCCCATTCACTCCCACTGTACATAATCCCAATGGACCCAAACCCTTTCCCATTCACTCCCACTGTACACAAACCCAATGGTCCCAAACTCTTTCCCATTCACTCCCACTGTACACAATCCCAATGGACCCAAACCCCTTCCCATTCACTCCCACTACACAATCCCAATGGACCCAAACCCCTTCTCATTCACTCTCACTGTGCACAATCCCAATGGACCCAAACTCCTTCCCATTCACTCCCACTGTACACAATCCCAATGGACCCAAACCCTTTCCCATTCACTCCCACTGTACACAATCCCAATGGAACCAAACTCCTTCCCATGCACTCGCACTGTACACAATCCCAATGGAACCAAACCCTTTCCCATTTACTCCCACTGTACTCAATCCCAATGGACCCAAACCCCTTCCCATTTACTCCCACTGTGCACAATCCCAATGGACCCAAACCCCTTCCCATTCACTCCCACTGTACACAATCCCCATGGATCCAAACTCCTTCCCATTCACTCACACTGTAGAGAATCCGAATGGACCCAAACCCTTTCCCATTCACTCCCACTGTACACAATCCCAATGGATCCAAACCCCTTCCCATTCACTCCCACTCTACACAATCCCAATGGACCCAAACCATTTCCCATTCAGTCCCACTGTACACAATCCCAATGGACCCAAACCCCTTCCCATTCACTCCCACTGTACATAATCCCAATGGATCCAAACCCCTTCCCGTTCACTCCCACTGCACACAATCCCAATGGATCCAAACCCCTCCCATTCGCCCCTAGTGTACACAGTTCGAATGGACGCAAACCCTTGTCGTTTTCTCCCACTGTACAAAATTGCAAAAGGATCCCAGCCCATTCCCATTCACAGCTGTACATGATCCCAATGGTAGTGAGATGTTTGTTAGGGCTGGAGGAGGTTGCAGAGATAGGGAGGGTTGTAGGGGCAGAAGGAGGTTACAGAGATAGGGAGAGTTGTTCGGGCTGGAGGGGATTACAGAGATAGGGAGGGTTGTACGAGCTGGAGAAGGTTACAGAGATAGGGAGGGTTGTAGGGGCTGGAGGAGGTTACAGAGATAGGGAGGGTTGTAGGGGCTGGAGGAGGTTACAGAGATAGGGAGGGTTGTAGGAGTTGGAGGAGGTTGCAGAGATAGAGAGGGTTGTCGGGGCTGGAGGGGGTTACAGTGATAGGGAGGGTTTTAGGAGCTGGAGGAGGTTACAGAGATAGGGAGGGTTGCAGGGGCTGGAGGAGGTTACAGAGATAGGGAGGGTTGTAGGAGCTGGAGGAGGTTACAGTGATAGGGAGGGTTGTAGGAGCTGGAAGTTATAGAGATAGGGAGGGTCGTAGGGGTTGGAGGAGGTTACAGAGATAGGGAAGGCTGTGGTGGCTGGAAGAGGTTACAGTGATGAAATTAAAATGAAAATTGCTTATTGTCACGAGTAGGCTTCATTGAAGTTACTGTGAAAAGCCCCTAGACGCCACATTCCGGCGCCTGTCCGGGGAGGCTGGTACGGGAATCGAACCGTGCTGCTGGCCTGCTTGGTCGGCTTTAAAAGCCAGCGATTTAGGTCAGTTAGCTAAACCAGCCTCCTGATAGGGAGGGTTGTAGGAGCTGGAGGAGGTCACAGAGATAGGGAGGATTGTAGGGGCTGGTGGAGGTTACAGAGATAGGGAGGGTTGTAGGGGCTGGTGGAGGTTACAGAGATAGGGAGGGTTGTAGGGACTGGTGGAGGTTACAGAGATAGGGAGGGTTGTAGGGGCTGGTGGAGGTTACAGAGATAGGGAGGGTTGTAGGGACTGGTGGAGGTTACAGAGATAGGGAGGGTTATAGGGGCTGGAAGTCACAGAGATAGGGAGGGTTGTAGGGGCTGGTGGAGGTTACAGAGATAGGGAGGGTTTAGGTGAGTGGAGGAGGTTACAGAGACAGGCAGGGGGGTAGATGAGTGGAGGAGGTTACAGAGAGGGGAGGGGGGTAGATGAGTGGAGGAGGTTACAGAGAGGGGAGGGGGGTAGATGAGTGGACGAGGTTACAGAGATGGGCAGGGGGGTAGATGAGTGGAGGAGGTTACAGAGAGGGGAGGGGGGTAGATGAGTGGAGAAGGTTACAGAGAGGGGCAGGGGGGTAGATGAGTGGAGGAGGTTACAGAGAGGGGCAGGGGGGTAGATGAGTGGAGAAGGTTACAGAGAGGGGCAGGGGGGTAGATGAGTGGAGGAGGTTACAGAGAGGGGAGGGGGGTAGATGAGTGGAGGAGGTTACAGAGAGGGGCAGGGGGGTAGATGAGTGGAGGAGGTCACAGAGAGGTGAAGGGTTTTGGTGAGTGGAGGAGGTTACAGAGAGGGGCAGGGGGGTAGATGAGTGGAGGAGGTCACAGAGAGGTGAAGGGTTTTGGTGAGTGGAGGAGGTTACAGAGAGGGGCAGGGGGAGATGAGTGGAGGAGGTTACAGAGAGGGGGAGGGGTAGATGGAGGAGGTTACAGAGACGGGGAGGGGGGTAGATGAGTGGAGGAGGTTACAGAGAGGGGGAGGGGTAGATGAGTGGAGGAGGTTACAGAGAGGGGGCGGGGTAGATGAGTGGAGGAGGTTACAGAGAGGGGAGGGGGGTAGATGAGTTGAGGAGGTTACAGAGAGGGGCAGGGGGGTAGATGAGTGGAGGAGGTTACAGAGAGGGGCAGGGGGAGATGAGTGGAGGACGTTACAGAGAGGGGAAGGGTTTGGGTGAGTGGTGGAGGTTACAGAGAGGGGCAGGGGGAGATGAGTGGTGGAGGTTACAGAGAGGTGAAGGGTTTTGGTGAGTGGAGGAGGTTACAGAGAGGGGCAGGGGGAGATGAGTGGTGGAGGTCACAGAGAGGGGCAGGGGGAGATGAGTGGAGGACGTTACAGAGAGGGGAAGGGTTTGGGTGAGTGGTGGAGGTTACAGACGGGGGGTAGATGAGTGGAGGAGGTTACAGAGAGGGGGAGGGGGAGATGAGTGGAGGAGGTTACAGAGAGGGGAAGGGTTTTGGTGAGTGGAGGAGGTTACAGAGAGGGGCAGGGGGGTAGATGAGAGGAGGGGTTTACTGTAATACCTGTGACCTGTGGCTGGGAATGCTTGCCTTCCCCGTGCTCCTGGCAGAGTGTCTGCTCCCCCTGCTAGCGGCAGGTATCTCAATAAGCCGAGTATATAATGTCGGCCAGTAAGGTAGCGACAGAGCGGGAACCCGGCCGGGACCTATTGGGCCGTGTGCATGTCGCTTGTGTGAATAAAACCTTCACTCTTACTTTACTCAGTTTGGACTCCCCGTGCCCTGATTAAAGTTCCAGAGAAAACAGTGGAATCAAGGCCCTGAACCAGGTTTGGTGGGGGTCAGAAAAACGGCGGCAACAGAGATTTGGAAGAGCAGATGTTTACGAAGGGTGGGAAGTATAAAGCTTGTTAGCAGTGTGTCACTAAGAGTTCAACAGTGTATTGGGCCCTCTCATATTCTCCTCACCTGACATTACCAGAGGCGTGCCTGGATATGTCCTTGTCCGGTAGAACAACTCTCTCAGGTCTCACTCACTTCCTCATGAACGCAAGAGATTTTGAATATTTTTCAGGCCGAGGTGGATAGATTCTTGATTAACTAGGGGTTAGAAGTGAAAGGTTATCGGGGGTCAGGGGGAATGTGGGGCTGAGGTTATAATTAAGTTAGCCGTGGTCTAATTGAGCAGGTTCGAGGGGCCCAGTGGCCGCTCCTCCTCCTAATTCATATGTTTGTATTTTGACAGCACCTCTGCTATCCTGGGCTCTCTCTCTCTTTCTCCCTCTGTCTCTCTCTCTCTCTCTCTGAAGGCGCGATTTAATGGGGAAAAAACAAACCCTGTGTCAGGCAGGTGTTTAGCCGGGTGTTTCCCGGGACTGGCAGTGCAGAGAACGATCCCGCTATTATACGGGACTCTGCTTCCTTTCTGGTCCCCGCCGCGGCCCTGCCTAGTCCCAGCACCGCCCGCCAGCTCAGAGAGACATCGGGACGCCATTTTTAAACGGCACCTCGATCTCTAGACCCTCTCACCGTGGCCTCCGGAACCCCCCACACCCCAAACTCACCAATTAGCCGGGGGGGGGGGGGGTCATCGAGCCCCTCCCCCCAAACCCCACCTCATGAAGGCAGGACATCCCTGGGCCTGACCCCCGGTACGGGCAAGATGCCACCCTGGCAGTGCCACAATGCCCGGCTGCCACCTGGGGTGCCAGGGTACAACCCTGCCCAGAGCCCGACCACGGAGAGGCCCCTGATCGCCTGGGAGACACCCACCCCCCTCTGCAAGTGCCGGTGCGCCTCGTCCACGTTTGTGGAAAGCAGTGCTAAATGGCGCCTGCTCAGGCTTTCCGAGGAGAGGCCATTCGATCCCGGATACTGGGTAGATCCGGTATGGACATATTCAAAGACTAAGGGCGCGATTCTTCGGAAGGATTTCTAACTTTGGGAGCGAGCGGGAACTGCTGTGACCTTCCCGACGCTCGGCCCAGCGAGACAGGCAACGCTGTTCTGGCGCTGGGCCCAGCGAGACAGGCAACGCTGTTCTGGCGCTGGGCCCAGCGAGACAGGCATCGCTGTTCTGGCGCTGGGCCCAGCGAGACAGGCATCGCTGTTCTGGCGCTGGGCCCAGCGAGACAGGCATCGCTGTTCTGGCGCTGGGCCCAGCGAGACAGGCATCGCTGTTCTGGCGCTGGGCCCAGCGAGACAGGCATCGCTGTTCTGGCGCTGGGCCCAGCGAGACAGGCATCGCTGTTCTGGCGCTGGGCCCAGCGAGACAGGCATCGCTGTTCTGGCGCTGGGCCCAGCGAGACAGACATCGCAGTTCTGGCGCTGGGCCCAGCGAGACAGGCATCGCTGTTCTGGCGCTGGGCCCAGCGAGACAGGCATCGCTGTTCTGGCGCTGGGCCCAGCGAGACAGGCATCGCTGTTCTGGCGCTGGGCCCAGCGAGACAGGCATCGCTGTTCTGGCGCTGGGCCCAGCGAGACAGGCATCGCTGTTCTGGCGCTGGGCCCAGCGAGACAGGCATCGCTGTTCTGGCGCTGGGCCCAGCGAGACAGGCATCGCTGTTCTGGCGCTGGGCCCAGCGAGACAGGCATCGCTGTTCTGGCGCTGGGCCCAGCGAGACAGACATCGCAGTTCTGGCGCTGGGCCCAGCGAGACAGGCATCGCTGTTCTGGCGCTGGGCCCAGCGAGACAGGCATCGCTGTTCTGGCGCTGGGCCCAGCGAGACAGGCATCGCTGTTCTGGCGCTGGGCCCAGCGAGACAGGCATCGCTGTTCTGGCGCTGGGCCCAGCGAGACAGGCATCGCTGTTCTGGCGCTGGGCCCAGCGAGACAGGCATCGCTGTTCTGGCGCTGGGCCCAGCGAGACAGGCATCGCTGTTCTGGCGCTGGGCCCAGCGAGACAGGCATCGCTGTTTCTGGCGCTGGGCCCAGCGAGACAGGCATCGCTGTTCTGGCGCTGGGCCCAGCGAGACAGGCATCGCTGTTCTGGCGCTGGGCCCAGCGAGACAGGCATCGCTGTTCTGGCGCTGGGCCCAGCGAGACAGGCATCGCTGTTCTGGCGCTGGGCCCAGCGAGACAGGCATCGCTGTTCTGGCGCTGGGCCCAGCGAGACAGGCATCGCAGTTCTGGCGCTGGGCCCAGCGAGACAGGCATCGCTGTTCTGGCGCTGGGCCCAGCGAGACAGGCATCGCTGTTCTGGCGCTGGGCCCAGCGAGACAGGCATCGCTGTTCTGGCGCTGGGCCCAGCGAGACAGGCATCGCTGTTCTGGCGCTGGGCCCAGCGAGACAGGCATCGCTGTTCTGGCGCTGGGCCCAGCGAGACAGGCATCGCTGTTCTGGCGCTGGGCCCAGCGAGACAGGCATCGCTGTTCTGGCGCTGGGCCCAGCGAGACAGGCATCGCTGTTCTGGCGCTGGGCCCAGCGAGACAGGCATCGCTGTTCTGGCGCTGGGCCCAGCGAGACAGGCATCGCTGTTCTGGCGCTGGGCCCAGCGAGACAGGCATCGCAGTTCAACATTGTGGCCCACTTAATGTCTCTCCTCGCCGCAAATGAAGGCTGGCAGCTAATTCGCCAGCATCGTATTTGCCAGCCACCACTAACAAGGTCGAGCAGCACTTAAACAGCATTTGCACAGCCAGCCTCACTCAGCTCACAGCCATGGCGTCGAGACCGGCCCCAAGATTCGCCGATGCAGACCTGGCCAGGCTCCTCAATACGGTGGAGCCCAGGAAGGATGCCCTGTTCCCCCGAGATTCCCGGAGGGTGAACCACAGGGCAAGCCAATGCCGCCTGGGATGAGGTGGCGGCAGCCGTAAGGTCAGGGAGTGTAACCGGGAGGACTGGCCTCCAGTGCAGGAAGAAGGTCCACGACCAACACCAGACAGCACGGGTGAGTTGTCACCAACGACTGCCCCTACCCCCAAGACTTTACCGCCCCCACACGAGCGCCACCCCCTTCCTAACATTCAATGCGGCCCCCAAACCCTTCCTTCACAACTCTCCTCCCAACACTCTGAACTACGTGTGTGGCGAATGATGTCCTCTCTGTATCTTCGCAGGAGGAGCTGTCCCACAATTGACGGGAGAGGGCCCAGACAGACGGAGGGGTGCTGGACATAGGGATCCTCACCTCCTTCGGACCCTGGATGGCTGAGGACAGGTCGGTTACCAACACAGAGGCTGGCGGAGAGGAACCACTTGTTCCAACCCGGAGGACGTGTGAAACATGAGCTGTAATTGCCAAACTAACCCATCCCTCTCACTGACCACATGTCCATTCTGCTGGTCCTCCAGCCGACAGCGCCGGCCCATCCCGATTCCGAGGAGGAAAACACGATTGATGAGTCAGTAGTCAGGTTTCTGGGTCACAATCTGTTGAGCACCACATTGCTGCTGATGTACATCAGGTGGAGGCAGGAACCCCCAGGCGAGATAGCGGTCAGAGGGCTGCTGGATCCCAGGACCCAGCTGTGTCCCAGCCTGATGCTGAGCCTCTTGAACAGGGTTACCCGTAGCAGATGGAGACGATAGGGAGCAACCTGAGCATTCAGAGGGAGAAGCCAACAGATCCATAGCTGATTTGAGTAGTCCCAGAGGCTATGGGCGCCAGAGATAGCGCCGGTAATGAGTGGCACCGAGGCCAACACTCCCAGGGTGGTGGCCGCAGTGGAGAGCCTGGTGCACGAGGTCAGCACCATTAATGAAGGTGTCCAAGGCGTGGCGCAGTCGGTGATGGCCATGGCTGAGTGTCCACCTCGCTGGGGAATATGACCCAGTACCAGGCCGACCTTGATGAGGTTCTGTGGGCATGTCCCACTCTCAGAAGGGAATGGCCGAGGCGCTGCAGAGCTTGTCCCAGTCGCTGAGGAGCATCGCGGAAGGTGTCGACACGATGGTACGGGCCATGGGGATCCGACAGGACTGGTAGAGCCAGATGATGCAGGGGCAGTGGCCCCTCTGTCCCAAAATGAATCCCACAGCCCTATGGGCATCATGTGGGAGGAGAGGTAGCCGGCTGCCAACCCGGACCTGTCCCATGGAGTGGCGACGGTGCCTACCAGCTCCCCCGACTTCCACCCCTCTGATAAGGCCGAGTCTCGGGGTCAGCACACAGGACAGGGTGGCACGACTGCGCATGTGCCACCGCCTAGTTAGCCGGGTGAGTGGGAGATGGGGGGGTAGGTAGGGGTAGGAGGTGTTGGGAGGTGGGGGTGAGGGGTTGGTGGGAGGTAGGGTAGGGGGTAGGTAGGGGCTGAGGGGGTGGTGGGGACACTGGGGTTCCGGCAGCACCGTCGGAAGAATGGGGAATTGTTGGACACTGTGACACGTTAGAAACCCTTAAGTGCAGGCAGTATGACGCCTCTGTCACATCTTTCTGCGGGCCGACCTCCGAACCCTTGGCCCATCTCTCCAGGCATCTCCCCCTGGCCCGTAGACTCACCCAGCCTCCGGTTGTGGACATGTCCCCAGAGCTGTGTCCCATCTCCATGGTGTTCGGATGTTGGCTGTTGCGTGTGTGGTGTTGCCTCCTGCAGTGTTCGAGCAAAGTGTCCATGCATCGCGGTCTGATTGGGATGCTAGGCAATGAGGCCCACATGCTACATGGCCCGCCCACCCACGGGAATCCACTTGGGTTGTGTGAAGTGCTCACTCAACCACGATTGCCAATTCTCTATTCGCAATAGCCTCAGCCACAGAGCCAGAGGCTTTGGCAGTCAATGGGGGTAATGGATGGTCGGTGGGGCAGACGGGCAGAGACAAGGGTTGCCCCCCGGAACGAGTAAATGATCCAGAGGTTGGCATAGTGGTGCCACATGCGGTTGCCTGTCCTCCTCCCCCCTTCGCATGGTGGCTCACCCCTCTGGAGGGTATCCCCCCTCCCTTCTCCAGTCGAGGGTACCCCTCCTCTCCCCCCCCGCTGAGTGCTGGAGTGGCAAGCCCAGTGCCCCCCGGGCTCTTTGCCTGTGAGCAAACATGGCTACTCACCACCTCTGCTCACCACAGAAGCCCTCCCGCCAGGATCGCATTTTTCAAAAGGAGTGCTAATCGGCGCCAGCGTGACCACCTACTGGGGAGGCCACTGAGTGACGCAAAGTGGTGGGTGGTGGGGTTCCCAGGTTTCTGCTGTTCTTGTCCTTCTAGATTGTGTTGGTCGTGGGTTTGGAATGCGCTGTCTCAGGGGCCTCAGTGAGTTCCTGCAGTGCATCTTGTAGATGGCGCACACGGCTGCCGCTGTGCGTCACTGGTTGACAGTATTGAATGGTGGGAGACCGTGAAACAGCATGGAGGAAAGAGCGAGGCTTCACTCTGGAGTAGAATGCATTCACAGTGTCTTGCTGATGAATCACAGAACATTAACATACAGGAGCAGCAAGCTTTTGGGAAACAAATGGCAAGCTGCCGTTTACTGCATAGGAGTGAAGAAGCCTGACTACAACCGTAAAGGTGAGACCAGACCTGCAAAACTCTGCAGAATTATGGTCTCTGTATCTAAGGGAAGATCTCATTGGCTTCTTGGGATGGGAGGGGTGTCCTGTGAGGTGAGACTGTGTGGATTGGGTCTCTGCTCTCTGGTGTTTCTGAGATTGACCACCCTCTAACACTCCGCCAGGAAATCAAGAAAGGGCTGCCACCGCCGAAAGAACCCTTGTACCGACCCCCTCAGGGCAAACTTGACCCTCTCCAGTTCAATGAACCCAGCCATGTCACTGATCCAGGATTCCGGGCTCGGGGGCCTCGCGTCCCTCCACTGTAGAAGGATCCTGCGCCGGGCTACTAGGGACGCAAAGGCCAGGATACCGGCCTCTCTCGCCTCCTGCACTCCCGGCTCCAATGCCACCCCAAAAATAGCGAGCCCCCAGCCCGGTTCCACCCTGGAACCAATCACCCTGGACAAGGTCCCCACCACCCCCTTCCAGAAACCCTCCAGCGCCGGACAAGCCCAAAACATGTGGGTGTGATTCACTGGGCTTCCCGAACACCTCCCACACCTGTCCTCACCCCCAAAGAACCGGCTCAGCCTGGTCCCAGTCATATGCGCCCTGTGCAGCACCTTTAGCTGAATTAAACTAAGCCGTGCGCAAGAAGAGGAAGAATTCACCCTCCCCAGGGCGTCCGCCCACGTCCCCTCATCAATCGCCTCCCCCATCTCCTCCTCCCACTTCACTGTCAGCTCCTCCACCGAGGCCGACTCCCCCTCCTGCATCACCTGATAAATTGCCGAGATCCTCCCCTCACCGACCCACGCCCCCGAGAGCACCCTATCCTGAACCTCCCTTGGTGGCAATAGCGGAAACGCCGCTACCTGCCGCCTAACAAACGCCCTAATCTGCATATACCTGAAGGTATTCCCTCGGGGGAGACCTCACTTCCCCTCCAACTCCTCTAGGGTCGCAAACTTCCTATCAAGGAAGAGGTCCCCATCCGCCTGATGCCAGCTCAAAAACCCTCCATCTATCCTCCCTGGTACAAACCGGTGGTTCCCCCGTATCGGGGACCAAACTGAGGCCTTCACTTCCCCCCTATGACGCTTCCACTGCCCCCAGATTTTGAGGGTAGCTACCACTACTGGACTCGTAGAGTACCATGCCGGGGGGAGTGGCAGCGGGGCCGTCACCAGTGCCTCCAAACTCGTGCCCACACAGGATTCTGCCTCCATCCTCTTCCATGCGGCTCCCTCCCCCTCCATCACCCACCTACGAATCATTGCCACATTCGCGGCCCAGTAATACCCACACATGTTGGGCAACGCCAGCCCACCCACCTCCCTGCTTCGCTCCAAGAATACCCTCCTCACTAACCTAAAACCTTCTACACTTCCTGGGTCCGTATCCCTCTATTCCCATTCTATACATGTATTTGTCAAGATGCCCCTTAAATGTTACTATCGTCCCTGTTTCCACCACCTCCTCCGGCAGTGAATTCCAGGTACCCACTACCCTCTGTGTAAAACACTTGCCTCGTACATCTCCTCTAAACCTTGCCCCCCGCACCGTAAACCTATGCCCCCGAGTAATTGACCCCTCCACCCTGGGGAAAAGCCTCTGACTATCCACTCTGCCCATGTCCCTCATAATCTTGTAGATCTCTATCAGGTCGCCACTCAACCTCTGTCGTTCCAGCGAAAACAAACCGAGTTTATCCAACCTCTCCTCATACCAGGCAACATCCTGGTAAATCTCTTCTGCACCCTCTCCAAAGCCTCCACATCCTCCTGGTAGTGTGGCGACCAGAATTGAACACTTTATTCCAAGTGTGGCCTAACTAAGGTTCTGTACAGCTGCAACATGACTTGCCAATTCTTATACTCAGTGCCCCGGCCAATGAAGGCAAGCATGCCGTATGCCTTCTTGACTACCTTCTCCACCTGTGTTGGCCCTTTCAGTGACCTGTGGACCTGTACACCCAGATCCCTCTGCCTGCCAATGCTCTTAAGGGTTCTGCCATTTACTGTATATTTCCCACCTATAATTAGTATATTTCCCACCGATATTAGTATATTTCCCACCTATATTAGACCTTCCAAAATGCATTACCTCACATGTGTCCAGATTAAACTCAATTTGCCATCTCTCCGCCCAAGTGCCCAACCGACCTATATCCTATTGTATCCTCTGTTCACCCCCACCCTTACAGGGGAGTGTAGGAGGAGTCACAGTCTCTGGAAAACTGGAGAATTATTTGGGCTTGGGATCAGAAATTTCATAGAATCATAGATTTTACAGTGCAGAAGGAGGCCATTCGGCCCATCGAGTCTGCACTGGCCCTTGGAAAGAGAACCCTACTCAACCCATGTCTCCACCCAATTCCCGCAACCCAGAAACCCCCACCTGAACTTTTTGGACACTCAGGGCAATTTATCATGGCCAATCCACCTAACCCGCACATCTTTGGGCTGTGGGAGGAAACCGGAGCACCCGGAGGAAATCCACGCAGAATGTACAGACTCCGCACAGACAGTGACCCAAGCCGGGAACCGAACCTGGGACCCTGGAGCTGTGAAGCAACTGTGCTAACCACTCTGTTACCGTGCTGCCCTTTAGAGGGTGTGATTGTGAACCTTTGGTGAATTTCCTATCACATGTGAATCGTCTCTCTGTCTCTCTCTCTCTATTCTCTCTCTCTCTTACACATACACTTCTCCCTCATGCTTCTCTACCCCATGCCCCTCTCTCTCCCTCATGTGTCTTCCTCCACCTCTCCTTCCCTCCTTCACAGCTCTTTCTTTCTCTCCCTCATGCCCATCTCTTCCTTTTACCTTTCTCTCTCACACTGCCACTCACTCAATCACACCTTTCTCTCTCTCTTCCTCTAATTCTCTTTCTCTGCCCCCACACCTTTCTCCCTCATGCCTCTCACCCCCATGCTCCTCTCTCTCTCTCCCGCATGTGCCTCACTCTCTCTCTTCCTCCCTCCTTCACGCTCTTCTCCCTCTCTTTCTCTGCTTCACAGCTCTGTCTGCCACACAGCATATCTCCCCCCCCCAAACCTTTCTTTCACACACTCTCCTCATCCCTCATGCTTCTTTCTCTCTCTTCCCCTAGAGTAAAGGTGGGATCCTGTCGAAGGCATGTGACTACATTCAGGAGCTGAGACAGGGCAATGTCCGCCTGCTGGAAGAGCTGAAGGAACTGGAACAACTACAAATAGACAACGAGCTGCTGCGTCAACAGGTAGATGGTGCACCCTGACCTTCAACCCCGACCTTTGAATCTCCAGCTGGCATCCGCCCCTGGTCTGTCCCCCCTGCTCTCCCGTGGCCTCGTGCCCATTCTCTTTCTCGCTTGCACTCGGCCACACTCTGTCTCTGCCATGTGCTTCCCCACCCCTTCCTGCCCCCTAGCCGGTATCCGCTGTGAGCGTGACCCTCACATGCGTGCCCTCACGCCCTTGCATGGATGTGGCAGTTCACCATTGATGCCCCCCCCCCCAATCACCCACACCCAGTCAAGGTGTTCAGGGGTGAAGTGTTGAGGCGATGGTGGAGGAAGGGAGGTCGGGTGAACAGAAGTGAAGCAGATGGAGGCAGACTGGCTCCCTGACCCCTGGTGGGGTGGACCAGGTATTGCCTAAAGTCCTCAGGGAACCAGTGGGGGAAAGCATGTGACTGACACCCCTCTTCCCTTACTTCCTCTCTCCATCCTCCCATCTCTACCTCCCTCTCTGATGAAACCATAATGTAGCAGCATCTTAGCAAGGCAAAAAGCCACTGTATGTTTTGTGCCTGTTCTCCAGTAATGTTGTTTTCTCTCTCTCTTCCCACACTTTCTCCCTCCCCCTCGATATCCCTCTCTCACTCTGTGGTGTGTTTCTCTCTCTCTCTCGCTCACTATCTCTCCCTCTCTCTCTCTCTCTCTCTCTCGCTCACTATCTCTCCCCCTCTCTCTCTCGCTCGCTCACTATCTCTCCCTCTCTCTCTCTCTCTCTCGCTCACTATCTCGCCCTCTCTCTCTCTTTCGCTCACTATCTCTCCCTCTCTCTCTCTCTCTCTCGCTCACTATCTCTCCCTCTCTCTCTCTCTCTCACTATCTCTCCCTCTCGCTCTCTCTCTCTCTCGCTCACTCTCTCTCCCTCTCTCTCTCTCTCTCGCTCACTATCTCTCCCTCTCTCTCTCTCTCTCTCTCTCCCCTCCTCCTCTCTCTCTCTCCGCCCTCACTATCTCTCCCTCTCTCTCTCTCTCTCGCTCACTATCTCTCTCTTTCTGTCTCTATCTCTCTTTCCCTACCGTTCCACCATTCTTGCTCTCACTCTTTCCTCCTCGCTCTCTTACTCTTTCTGTCTGTTTGTTTCTCGTTCTCTCTCTCTCTCTCTCTGTCTATCTCTCTCCTCTCTCCCTCCCCTCCTCCTTCTCTCTCTCTCTCTATCTCTCTTTCTGTCTGTCTCTGTCTCTCTCTCTCTCTCCCTCTCCCCATCTTCTCCCTCTCTCTCTTTCTCTGTCTCTTTCTCTCTGTTTGTCTCTCTCTCTCTCTCTCTCCCTGTCTCTTTCTCCCTGTCTCTCTCTCTCTCTCTCATTCTCTCCATTCCCCCTCTCTCATTCTATTTCTCTCACCCCGCACCCCAAGGCAGAAGAGCTGAAGAATGAAAATGTCCTCCTCCGCTCATCGCTTCGACAACACAGTGCAGACGTGGTCGGACCAGGCGCTGTCCAGTGACAGGGGAGAGGGAGGGTGTGTGGGAGGGAGCGAGAGAGATTGTGGTGGCGAATGAGGGTTGGGAGGGGGGAAATCCAGATCAGTCCAGTCCCGAGGGTGGGCGGGGGGGAAGGGTTGGGGAGGGGGGTTTGGGGGGGGGGGGGGGGGGGGGGGCATTGAATGGGGCTGGTCAGACCCAGAGATGTCCAATGACTGAGGGAGAGGGTGGGTGGGAGGGTCAGGGCTGCTGTGTGGCTGCAAAGGCTCAGGTGGAGGTGGGAAGGGGTGAGGGGCAGAGGAGAGAAGTGAGGAAAGGTGTGTGTGTGTGTGAGTGAGTGGCAGGGACAATAGGAAGCACAGTGTCCACAGGGAGAAAGGAACACAGTGAAAGGCAACAAAGGGTCAGTGGGAGTGAGCAGGAGCCTGGGGCAGAGGGAGAATCAGTAACTGCAGGTCAGTGGGATTGAGAGTCAGTGGAGGTAAAGGTTACTGATAGTAGGGGGCCAGTGTCCATGTGGATGATTCAGGCCATCATTCCCTTATGACCTGATGTCTGTGTGTTTCTTAATGTCTGTATATAAACATGCTGGAATTTTTAACCCCACCCTGGTGTAAGTGGATCTATCATTGTGAGAGGTCACTCTGCAAACTCACTCACTCACAGATCTTCACACACATACACACAGACCCTCACACACACACATACACACAACCCTCACACACACACAGACCTTCACACACACTCACAGATCTTTACACACACAGACCTTCAGACCCTCACACACACTCATAGATCTTCACACATACACACACACAGACCTTCACACACACTCACAGACCCTCACACACACTCATAGATCTTCACACACATACACACACACACAGACCTTCACACACACAGACAGACCTTCACACACACTCACAGACCTTCACACACACTCACACATACACACACACACAAACCTTCACACACACACAGACCACACACACACACACACCTTCACACACAGACCTTCACACACACACGGACGTTCACACACACACACAAACAGACCTTCACACACACTCACTCACACTGACCACACACATACAGAGACCTTCACACACTCACACATAGACCTTCACACACACTCACTCACACAGACCACACACTCACACAGACGTTCCCACACACACAGACCTTCACATACTCACACAGACGTTCACACACAGTCACGCATACTTCACACACACTCACCTTCCCAAACACACATACAAACCTTTACACGCGCGTGCGCGCACACACACAGACCTTCACATACACAGACAGACCCTCACACACACTCGCACAGATGTTTACACACACACTCACACAGACCTTCACACACACACACACAGACCCTCACACACACATACAGACCTTCATACACAAACACACACTCACACAGACCTACACACATACACACACTCACTCACACAGACTTTCACACACACACACAGACCTTCACACACACAGACGTTCACACACACAGACAGACCCTCACACACACTCGCACAGATGTTTACACACACACTCACACAGACCTTCACACACACACACACAGACCCTCACACACACATACAGACCTTCATACACAAACACACACTCACACAGACCTACACACATACACACACTCACTCACACAGACTTTCACACACACACACAGACCTTCACACACACAGACGTTCACACACACAGACCTTTGCACACACTCACAACAGATCTTCATAAACACACACAGACCTTCACACACACACAGACCTTCACACACAGACCTTCACACACACACAAACAGACCTTCACACACACTCACACACACACTCACACAGACCTTCACACACACACAGACCTTCACACACACACAGACCTTCACACACACACTCACACATACACACACACACATACCTTCACACACGCACTCACACAGACCTACACACACACAGACCTTCGCACACACTCGCACAGACCTACACACACACACACACACACACATAGACCTTCAGACACACAGACCTTCACACACGCACTCACACAGACCTACACACACACACAGACCTTCGCACACACACACAGACCTTCACACATACTCACACACACACACACTCACACAGACCTTCACACACACACACAGACGTTCACACACACAGATGTTCACACACACAAACCTTTGCACACACTCACAACAGATCTTCATAAACACACACAGACCTTCACACACACACTCACACATACACACACACACACAGACCTTCACACACGCACTCGCACAGACTTAAACACACACACACACACCTTCAGACACACAGACCTTCACACACGCACTCACACAGACCTACACACCCACACAGACCTTCACTCACGCACTCACACAGACCTACACACACACACAGACCTTCACACACGTACTCACACAGACCTACACACACACAGACCTTCACACACGTACTCACACAGACCTACACACACACAGACCTTCGCACACACTCACACAGACCTACACACACACAGACCTTCGCACACACTCACACAGACCTACACACACACACACACACACACACATAGACCTTCAGACACACAGACCTTCACACACACACACATTCACCTTCCCAAACACACATACAGACCTTTATACGTGCTCACACACACTCACACAGACATTCACACACACACAGACTTTCCCACACACACTCTCACGCACACACACACATACACACGGTTGCTCTTTTAATAATGAGGCTCTATTTATGATATGATGCTATGTCCCAACAGCGTCGCCAATACTGTGGGTATTTCTATTTCTCTCGGTGAACCACAAGTCTTTCCCTTTATATCGGTCAAATGACCACACAACCAGTTAGTTAGTTCAAAAGATGGTTTATTTACACACACTAGGATTACTTCGACATGCAAACACAATATCTACTACGAGTTAAACTACACCTATCAGCTACAATAACCTATACTTAACTTCAGGGCGACCGGCCCTGTGCAGATGGATAAGGCCTTTATCTGGATTTCACGTGGTTGGTTTGAAGAAAGTGGCTCTGCCTCTGCTGGGCTCATCCGTCTGGTAGTGATCGTTGGTCTTGCACTTGGCTGGCTGGTCGTTATGCTGCAGTTGTGTTGGCACAGGCCGGATCCAAAAGAGGCTGGCAGAGGCCGGATCCAAGAGAGGCAGAACACATGGCTGTGTCCCCTTTTATCCCACTGGGATTTCGCGCTCTTTGGGGCGGTCCTTAACCTTGAACCCAATAGTTCGACAGGCTTCGATCACTGCCTTCGATTTCGGCCACTAAAGGGGCGGGTGCCTTGGTAGCTGGGCGGGTCCTTAGCGGTCATTGACCTTGGCAGTTGGGCATTCTGAGTAAGGGGAGTGGCGCTGATCAGTCTGTGGCTGAGTTTCTTGATTGGTCCTATTATTCTGGGGAACGGGCCATTAAAATGCAAACAAGCGGGGGTTTCGATCAGGTCTAGCTACCTGCGTTTAAAAGAAGCTCTGTATCTGTCTGAGTTCTGGGTTGGCCATGATTCCCATGGTCCTTTGCAGGTTGCCATCTCAGATGGCTACATCCCGTCCTCTTGATCCTGAACGGGAAGCGCGGTGGATCACACTATTGATCCCTTATCATCCTTGGTGTACTGGTCATCCTTGGTCAAGGACAGGTTCTACTCTATTCTGTCCTATATTTTGGGGTATTTACCTAATATTTATTAACACATCATACATGAATTAATCTCTAATGGGTCACTATAAAACATTTCACTATTAAACATTTAACTTATCCGCACACTGAATCTCTAACTAACACTATCTAAACTACTCTGACGCTGCTGGCAAATATCAAAAAGAACGTACGTACAGTACAAAATTTTACAACAGCAGCATTACATTTCTACTTAATCTAGCAAAGTTTACAGAGGTACATGGTTATAATTCTTACAGCAGGTAATTCAGTTTTATTGAATGTCGAAGAAGGGGGCTCGGACTGTATATATCGGGGAGCGGGAGGCTTTTGCTCGCCATTTACAGAGTCGAAGTGTCTGAATGACACTGTAGATTATTGCAATTACCAGAAGGGCCTCTGCTGTGCATGAAATGGGTTTCCAATTGGCAATGTTTTCGCACCGAGTGGGGGTTTCGGTGTCTGTCTTTGTGTGTGGTATGGTGTCCGGGCTAGGGGTGCCATGTTGTGTGGTAGTGTTCGGGCCTAGTGTGGTGTACATTAAAATAGTCCGTTGCGCACGCAGTTGTAGGAGTCCAGCGATGATCAAAACGTATGTCAGCAGCCCTTGCTTCACCCTGTCTTCTGTCTTCCGTGTTTTCCTGGTGGTGTGAGCATAATATCTGTTATTATCTTCGGTTAATATCTCGTTTTATTTGTCTTTCTCTCCTCAATCCAATTTCCCATTATGATTGGCACCATGTGTGACTCCCTCATTTTTTTTTTGAAAACGGTTTGAGAGGCAAGAAATAGCAATTTTAAGTGCAGAGATTCGCGCAGCTTGTGGTCGATACGGGGAGTGGGTGGACACTTTCTCCAGTGTTTTCTTAAGTCACAACCATGGGAGGTTGAGGCTGATCTTAACCAGCCGAATTTCAGGGCGGCCACTTTTATAGAGTTTTGTCCCAGGGTTCAGAGGTAGTTCGCATGTAGCAGCGTGTATAGCAACCAATTGAGTCATATGTGTAAATAGCAGGTGGGGAGCGACCAGGGGGTCGCGGCAGGTAAAGGAATGAGGGGTGAGCGTACAGAACGTGCCAAAATGCATTCTTTAAACCACGACCAAAAGGGAGAGCAGAGAAGGTGAAACTAAGACCTGCCGAAGACAGTGTCGAGAACCATTCCAGAGTGTATGAAGTGATGGGAACATGAGGTGTGTGTGGCCCGCAGCGGGAGAAGAATGGGTGGAAACCATGGGTAGGGCGGTGATCAGTGCCGTTACGCCACTACCCAAACTTTATTTGGGGGTCCTCGGGTAGGCCGGGGATCAGTGCCGTTACTCCCTACCTGGGTGACCTGAGTGGTTGGTAAGAGTTTGTAGTCGTGTGTAAACGTGTCACAAAGACTGGGTGTTTAGAACAGTGATCTGTTTCTCAACAAACTTGTGCCTTTAACTGTCATTGGGTATTGTACCCTCGAATCAGAACAGTAATTTTGTGTCGGGCGACCTGAATTCAAACCATGTAGTAGAAGAAGAAGGAAAAAGGCGGGCAGGCTCCATCAGAACTTTGGACACCTTAATACTTAGGGGGTGTCTCTTTCTCAACATCTGGATACCTCGGGGTTCTGTACCAAACAGCGTTGTAAAAGCATTACAAAAACAAGAGTCAGGATCTGATCCATCACCATCTCCCAGTTGTCGTGTCTGCCGTTTCTGTGCCATGGCCGCGTGGGCCGTTGGATAATCTGAATCGTCGCGGCTTGCCAGTCTACAAGAGTTGTCGCGGTGCCAAAGAGGGGCTTGTTTGTCGTGGGGTATAGGGGCGATGGGAGTCGAGGGCAAGTTACTATCATTGGGCGGTGGCTGGGGAAGGGCATGTTGGGGGCCAAAGATAAGTCGTGGTTTCAGGGGCTGGGGTGACTGGGGGCAGAGAGATTGCACCATTGGTCAGGGATAGTAATCAATTTGAGGAGGCTTTTGCTATCGTTGGAGTCAAATTCAAGATGAAAGTCTGTACCTGTGGGCGGAGACAAGTTCGGGTCTGTGGGCCTGGACATGGTGGCATGGCTGGGGGAAGGCTGATGTAGGAGTCGGCCGACGTTGTCGATGGGCGGGGCAGAATCGTCTCCTATTGCCAGAGAGATGTGGTGGGAGTGGCTACATTGGGATCCGTAGACTTTGAGTTGGTTGATGTGGAACTAACCATTTTGCCATTGGGGCACGTTATCTTGTACACAGAGGTGCTCACTTTGTCCGAAATGGAGTAGAGTCCTGCATATTTGGGGGAGAGGAAAGAACTGGGGTTGTAAAGGGAAACCATTACTTGCTGACCGACCGTGTACTCTACGGGGTGGACAGTTTTGTCAAAGCAGGCTTTACTCTGCTTTCGTCTAGCGCCTAATCGGACAGCTGCAGCGAGCTGTGCTGCTTTAATATTATTGTGACCTGTTGGACTGCTTTTTCGTGGGTGAGGGCTTGCCAAATCGAGACCTAATAAATATTCAATTCCTTTCATGGGCCATCTGGTCATGAGAGTGTGGGGGGTGAAACCTGTGGAACTGGAAACGGTGTTCCGAATAAACATAAGGGCAAATGGGAGAACCTTGTCTCGTGCATTATTCTGTTGCACCATCTTCCCGATGGTCGCTTTTAAAGTGCGATTCATTCTCAACAATGTCGCTGGATTGGGGGTGATATGCTATGTGGAATTTTTGCCTGATTCCAAAAATCGTTAAAGCATTTTGCATGACTCTACCGGTGAAGTGGGAACCTTGGTCTGACTCAATGCTGCGGGGCAGACCCCAGCGTGTGAATATCTGTTGGGTCAAAATCTTAGCTGTGGCCTTTGCTGTGTTTGTCCGTGAGGGAAATGCTTCTACCCATTTCGTAAAGGTGTCAATTACAGCCAGCAAATATTTGAAACCATTGCTGCAAGGGGGGGGGGGGGGGAGGGGGCCAATGAAGTCGAGTTGCAAGTTTGTCCAGGGGCCATTAACAGGCCGGGTGTGACATAATTGCCCTTTCTTTTTGTACCATTCGGTATTGTTCTGAGCACAGATACGATAATTCTCCACATAATGTGTTACATCTGTGTATGAATTCTGTTAAGCTGTTGCACACATACAGGATATCCGAGTGTATGTCTGCGGGGGTTGGGAAAGAATCGGGGTGCTGAACTACTAATGCAATTCCTGCGAGTTCTGCTGCTTGTGAACCTAGGTGGCCGGGCAATTTCAAAGAGATCTCTTCC
Organism: Scyliorhinus canicula; assembly: GCF_902713615.1. Taxonomy (NCBI): domain Eukaryota; kingdom Metazoa; phylum Chordata; class Chondrichthyes; order Carcharhiniformes; family Scyliorhinidae; genus Scyliorhinus; species Scyliorhinus canicula. The sequence continues at coordinate 200,616,766 of NC_052151.1, forward strand.
AGTGGGCATCCCTACGCATCTTCTACATAAATTCCACAACCAGTAATTCTCTTTCCATTGTTGATCATGGAGGAACCGTCTGCATAGATTTCCCTGTGGTTTGGGAATCCTGTGTCTTATTGCCTGCTCGTGGGTGTAGTGACTTTGGGATAAAGGGTCCTGTGTGGTGTTGGGCTGCTATGATCTGGCACTCATGTGGGGTCCCTGCATATTGGAGATTATCGGCCAGAAATGTGTGGGGGTGCGTTTCACTATAATGTCTCTGCCTTGTAATAGCTGCCCTGAATTGGCTGGCTGAACCGTCCTTTAATAGAACAGTACATCACAGAACAGGCCCTTCGGCCCTCAATGTTGTGCCGAGCCATGATCACCCCACTCAAACCCACGTATCCACCCTATACCCGTAACCCAACAACCCCCCCTTAACCTTACTTTTATTAGGACACTACGGGCAATTTAGCATGGCCAATCCACCTAACCCGCACATCTTTGGACTGTGGGAGGAAACCGGAGCACCCGGAGGAAACCCACGCAAACAGGGGGAGGACGTGCAGACTCCACACAGACAGTGACCCAGCCGGGAATCGAACCTGGGACCCTGGAGCTGTGAAGCATTTATGCTAACCACCATGCTACCCTGCTGCCCCAATAGCAATAGTTGTGTGGGGGTGTGCTTGTAGCCACCGAAGTTGGCCATTCCCTCAATACAAAATGGAGGAACACAAAGCTTGCAGGGTAAAATGGACAAAGTTTGCAGCACAAGCAGGCTGCACCAAGCCAACGTGCTAAGAGAGCAGACAGCACCGAAACGAACATTCCGCATACTAATGAGGCAATCTCCGGGATAGTTAACATAGTAATGGAACGACCCCAGGGACAAAGGACACAAATAGGGAAGTGATTGCAACATTGTATGGGAAACCAGACACCCCGGCACCAGCGGGGTTCGAAGACAAAGCACCCGAAGGCCCGCCCAGTAGCCGAGGGACAACCTCAGTATTGGGGGGATTCAAACAAATCGATAGGGAAGAGACCCAATCGATCCCCAGCAGATAGAGGGTCCGCCCAAAAGGGCGCGAAGCCCTAGGACCTATAAAAGACAGGTCCCAAACTCAGTTCGTTCTTCTTGACCAGCCCTCCTCTTGACCAGCCCTCTCGACCAGCCTTTACCGAAGAAGACCCTGATCGAGAGAGAGGAGAGGTTCGGACAGCAGCCGCCAGCAAGTAAGTGTCTCACAACGATTGCTACCAGAGATAGACACACCTGACCCCTTTTAACCCGTACCAACCTGAAGTCTGCAGACCAGAGCAGAGCAAGAGGCCATTGTCCCCTGATCCGGCAGTTCCTTATTCAGATAAGTATTGGTCTATTTAGTGGTAGGAATAGTTTAGTCATCTTAGCGTGTGCATGAGTAGTTTATAATTGTATTATAATAAACTCATTTGTTTGAACTTACTAATTGGTGTATGGTTTTATTGCTTTGAACTTGACCTTGAAACTTGTGGCGGTATCTTAACGACCTGGCGACTCCAAAGCTAAGTATCGAAACCGAGCCAAATCGACTGTTAAGCGCACTCACACAGAACGGGCAACATGCTCGGTCAAGATCGTTACTGGGTTAAGGCCTGTGATGTACGCAAAGTACTGTACTGCCCAAAAGACTGCAAGCAGGTGCCGATTACAGGCTGAGAATCCTTGCTCTACGGGGTCCAAAACTCTTGAGGCATAGGCTAAGCGATCGTGTCGTTCTTGCAGGAGTACTGCTGATAGGGTTCGGTCAGTGGTTGCCACTTTGATGGCATAGGGCGAGTCTGGGTCTGGAACTTGTAAAGTGGAGGCTTTGCCTTGGGCGCGTTTTAAATCTTCAATGGCGTCTGTGTGCTGCGGAGACCATTCCCATGGGGCGTTCTTTTTAATGAGTTCTGAGAGTCAGGCTGCTTTCGTGGCAAAACGATCTATATGACTGTGGCAATATCCTACTAAACGTAGGAATGACCGGAGTGCAGTGACGTTTTGGGGCAGGAGCGATTTAACTATGGACTCGATCCGTTTTTGTTCAATTTCTCTCTTCCCGTAGCTGATGATGGTGCCTAAATAGAGAACCTTTTCCTTTAAAATCTGGGCCTTTTGGGGGTTGACTTTGAATCCGATGGATTGCAGGAGGCCAAGTAATTCCGATAGGAGCTGTACCAGCTCCTCTTTTGTGTCCGTCTGTAGGAGCAAATTGTCCACATATTGTATAAGACATTCGCATCGGGAAAGTTTAGAAAGTCCGTTGGACAATTGTCGGTGGAAAATGGAGGGGAAGTTATGGAAGCCTTTCGGGAGGCCTGGAACATAGAACAGAACCAAGATCAATCTATCCCACTCCCTGTCATTCTGGTGTGCTCCATGTGCCTATCCAATAACCGCTTGAAAGTTCCTAAAGTGTCTGACTCCACTATCACAGCAGGCAGTCCATTCCACACCCTAACCACTCTCTGAGTAAAGAACCTACCTCGGATATCCTTCCTATATCTCCCACCCTGAACCTTATAGTTATGCCCCCTTGTAACAGCTACATCCACCCGAGGAAATAGTCTCTGAACGTCCACTCTATCTATCCCCCTCATCATCATATAAACCTCTATTAAGTTGCCTCTCATCCTCCTCCACTCCAATGAGAAAAGCCCTAGCTCCCTCAACCTTTCCTCATAAGACCTACCCTCCAAACTAGGCAGCATCCTGAAAAATCTCTTTTGCACCCTTTCCAATGCTTCCACATCCTTCCTATAATGAGCTGACCAGAACTGCACACAATACTCCAAATTTGGTCTCACCAGGGTCATGTATAGTTGTAACATAACCCCACGGCTCTTAAACTCAAGCCCCCTGTTAATAAACGCTAACACACTATAATCCTTCTTCACGGCTCTATCCACTTGAGTGGTAACCTTCAGAGATCTGTGGACATGAACCCCAAGATCTCTCTGTTCCTCCACATTCCTCAGAACCCTGCCGTTGACTCTGTAATCCACATTCAAATTTTTTCTACCAAAATGAATCACCTCGCACTTATCAGGGTTAAACTCCATCTGCCATTTTTAGGTCCAGCTCTGCATCCTATCAATGACTCTTTGCAGCCTACAACAGCCCTTTACCCCATCCACTACTCCACCAATCTTGGTGTCATCAGCAAATTTACTGACCCACCCTTCAGCCCCCTCCTCCAAATCATTGATAAAAATTACAATTAGCAGAGGACCCAGCACTGATCCCTGTGGTACACCGCTGGTAACTGGTCTCCAATCTGAAAATTTTCCATCCACCACCACCCTCTGTCTTCTATGTGGTAGCAAGTTACTTATCCAATTGGCCAAATTTCCATCTATCCCACACCTTCTTACTTTCTTCATGAGCCGACCAAGGAGAACCTTATCAAACGCCTTACTAAAATCCATGTATACGACATCAACTGCTCTACCTTCATCGACACACTTAGTTACCTCCTCAAAGAATTCAATCAAATTTGTGAGGCAAGACTCACCCTTCACGAATCCGTGTTCACTATCCCAGATTAAGCTGCATCTTTCCAAATGGTCATAAATCCTATCCTTCAGGACCTTTTCCATTAACTTACTGATCACCGAAGTAAGACTAACTGGCCTATAATTACCAGGGTCATTCCTATTCCCTTTCTTGAACAGAGGAACAACAATCACCACTCTCCAGTCCTCTGGCACTAGCCCCGTGGACAGTGAGGACCCAAAGATCAAAGCCAAAGGCTCTGCAATCTCATCCCTTGCCTCCCAAATAATCCTAGGATATATCCCATCTGGCCCAGTGGACTTGTCGACCCTCAGGTTTTTCAAAATTGCTAATACATCCTTCCTCAGAACATCTACCTCCTCCCGCCTGTATCACACACTCATCCTCAAAAAACATTGCCCCTCTCCTTGGTGAACACTGACGAAAAGTACTCATTCAACGCCTCTCCTATTTCTTCTGACTCCATGCACAATATTCGACTACTGCCCTTGACCGGCCCTACCCTCACCCTGGTCATTCTTTTATTTCTCACATAAGAGTAAAAAGCCTTGGGGTTTTCCTTGATCCGACCCGCCAAGGACTTCTCATGCCCCCTCCTATCTCTCCTAAGCCCTTTTGTTAGCTCATTCCTTGTTACCTCATACCTTGTAACCCTCAAACGACCCAACTGAACCTTGTTTTCCCATCCTTACATATGCTTCCTTTTTCCTCTTGACAAGACATTCAACCTCTTTTGTGAATCATGGTTCCCTCACACGGCCATTTTCTCCCTACCTACCTATCAAGGTATTTGTTCCTTGAACAATCTCCACTTTTCATTTGTGCCTTTCCCTGTCAGTTTATGTTCCCATCTTATGCTCCCTAATTCTTGCCTAATCGCATCATAATTACCCCCCCCCCCCCCAATTATAAACCTTGCCCTGCCGTATGGCCCTATCCCTCTCCATTGCAATAGTGAAAGACACCGAATTGTGGTCACTATCTCCAAAGTGCTCTCCCACAAACAAATCTAACACTTGGCCCAGTTCATTACCCAGTACCAAATCCAATGTGGCCCCCCCTCTTGTCGGCCTATCCACATATTCTGTCAGGAAACCCTCCTGCACACACAAAAACCTCCACATCCGAATTGTTCGACCTCTCGAGGTTCCAATCAATATTTGGAAAGTTAAAGTCACCCATGACAACTACCCTGAGACCTCCACACCTATCCATAATCTGTTTTTGAATTTCTTCCTCCACATCTCTATTACCATTTGGGGGCCTATAGAAAATTCCTAACAATGTGACCGCTCCTTTCCTATTTCTAACTTCGCTCCATATTACCTCAGTAGGCAGATCCCCTTCGAACTGCCTTTCTGCAGCCGTTAAACTATCCTTGATTAACAATGCTACTCCTCCACCTCTTTTACCACCTTGCCTACTTTTACTGAAACATCTATACCCCGGAACTCCCAACAACCATTCCTGTCCCTGTTCTAACCATGTCTCCGTAATGGCCACAACATCGTAGTATCAATCCACGCTCCAAGTTCACCCACCTTATTCCGGATGCTCCTTGCATAGAAGTAGACACACGTCAACCCACCTTTCTGTCTGCCGGTACACTCCTATGACCGTCATACCCACCTCAGTACCTCACTACTCTCAACACTGGCTTCTGGACTACAGCTCGTTTTCCCATCCCCCAAGAGTCGTAGCAAATTTCCCTCCCAGGATATTGGTGCCCCTCTGGTTCAGGTGCAAACCGTCCTGTCTGTACAGGTCTCACTTTCCCAAGAATGTGCTCCAATTATCCATGTACCTGAAACCCTCCCTCCTACACCATCCCTGCAGCCACGTGTTTATCTGCACTCTCTCCCTGTTCCTCACCTCACTAGCACGTGGTACCGGCAACAAACCAGAGATGACAACATGGTTTGTCCTGGCCCTCAGCTTCCACCCTAGCTCCCTAAATTCCTGTTTTAAATCCCCGCCCCTTCTCTTACCTATGTCATTGGTACCGATGTGTACCATGACTTGTGACTGTTCCCCTTCCCCCTTAAGGATTCTGAAAACACGGTCTGAGACATCATGGACCCTGGCACCCGGGAGGCAACATACCATCCGTGAGTCTCTTTAGCTGCCACAGAACTGTCTGTCCCTCTAACTATCGAGTCCCCAATAACCATTGCTCTCCTACTGTCACTTGATAACAGCTCCTCCACAAACCACCTTCAAGATACAGTGGCCGCAATGCAGTGATGCAAATTTTCCCCGCAACAGCCAATCAGCAGCTCCGCTCTACTGCCCTCTGCTGGATGCTTGCCTTCACTTGAACACGGAGGGTGTCTCGCTCAGGTACACGTTCTGGATGCAGTGACCGCAATGCACTGATGCAAATTTTCCCCACAACAGCCAATCAGCAGCTCCGCTCTACTGCCCTTGAAATGTAAACGCGAACTTATACTGGCAGGCCTTGTCTAACGGGATGGACCAAAGGCCATTGCTGATGTCCAGCACTGTGAAGTACTTTGCCTGTACTCCCTGCTTGAGCATGGTCTCGGGACCCGTGGCAATGGTGGGGGCTGCTAAAGAGTTACCTTATTAAGTTCTCGGTCGTCGATCGTTAATCGCTTTTTTATGGGCCAAACTGGGGCATTATTTGCGGACGCCAAAGGCCGATTAACTCCTTTGTCTAATAAACTATGAATAACTTTTAATATCTCACCCTTGGCTTGCTGTGGGAAACCGTATTGCTTCTGTGGCTTTGGATCAAGACCTGAAATTGTGACCGTGCCTGGGATTTTCCCACAATTGTGTTTGTGTTGTGCTAACGAAGCTTTGTGTTTTATGAGGACCTCCCTAATGGTCTGGTCTCCACTAATTGTTTGCGGATTAAACCAATAGTCCCCTACTGAGAAAATCCTGTTTTCATAATCCCCTACTGTGAGCGTAGCGGGGGCCCGAGCTGTTTTGGCTATTCGCCAGACACATTTGTTCACTGGGTCAAACGATAGGTTATGGGAGCTCAAAAATCGATGCCTAGAATGTGCTCAGCTGTTTGGGGTAAGTTGACTAAAACAACGGGGTGCCTGGTGCTAACGTTCCCTATCTGAATGGGTACGGGAGCTGTGATGTATCCTTGCTGTACGTGGCCGGTAAATCCGGTGTCTGTGGTGGGCCATTTGTCACGTTGAAACATGGTGGAGGAGTTTAAAGTGGTGCGGGATCCTCCTGTGTCCCTCCCAAAGAAATTCGACTGGTTGTCCCCGGACTGTGCCTGTGACTACTGGTCTGCCTGATTTGTCCCAGAGTCCGAACACCGTCAATCTGTGGAATTGACCGCTAAATCGCCTGAACGGCGCTAACAGCATGCATAGGCCTAACATTGTTCCTCGGTGGGGGGGTTTGGTTGTTGGTGTCGGGGCTGGTTCGGGAGCTTTTGTCGGCAGTTGCGGGTCGCATGTGCCCACAATTGTAACAACCTCGTGGTGCCTGTGCTCTGGGGTGCTGTCCCTCCTGTCTACCCTCGTTTATCCTTGTTGGTCCTTGGTTTGTTCTAACTGGGTGCACGTTTGCTTCTAACTCGTCCTGATCTGCCTGCGTAGGGATTGTTCCCATGTTCTAGAGGGTCGTTTCAATACCCACACTTCATTGTGTGTGTGGTCTGCGGGGTGGTAATTCACACAAGCCTTTTGACCTGCTTCTGTGGCATGCGAGACTAAGGTGCGGGACCATTTAGTGGTGTCGTCCTCACTTAAGTGTGCGCGGTTCAATTGTCCGTAAACTGCCATAAAATGAATCCAAAGGCGACCTGCAAATGCGGTCGGATGCTCTCCCTTCTATTGCCTACAATGATTTAAACCCTCGACTGGATCTCCTTTGTTATACCCGATTGCATCTAATATGGCTGTTTTCATTTCCTGGAGGGTTCCTCCTGCTACATTTTGGGGTTCTGGCAAAGCTGATCTTACGAAGTGGCTAAGGCTCAGAACAATCAACTTGACTTCCTCTCTCTCGTCTAGGCCGTACACAACTTTTTGTTGGCGCACCTCCTCAAAGAAGCTGTGCGGGTCTGCGGAGGGCTGAAATGGACTAATTTTCGTCCAAGCCTCTCTCAATTGGGTTATGGATAGTGGGGCGGTGTAAACGATATCAGGCTGCTCCTGATCCGATGACCTGCGTTGTGTGGTAACCGGATTCATGTCGGTCGAATTGTGAGTGGGGATGTGTGCTGCCTGTGCAGTCGGTGCTGCGTTTCTTTTTGGGGCGTGGGGAGCTTGATTTTGATTTCCCGTGTCCTCTACATATCTTTGGGCACTCTCGTTTAATTCTTGCCAATTGGGAGCATCTTCTTCATCTAAATTCTGGCCAAAAGTATACCTAAAGCCATTCTGCACTGAGAGCAGTGACTGTAACTTCTCTATCCGTTGTCTGCATTTCGCGTGGTCCACTGTACTCTGACTCTGTTCATTCGTGGAGCCATGGAGCGCTTGCAAAGCTGCTTTTAAATCCGTGCGTTGACTCGTTAACTGTGCTACCTGCTGTTCAGTCTCTTCTCTTACCAGGACTGTGCGCTGTGTATCTTGGTCGGCTTTGTCGTACTGGGTCTGAAAGCTGCTAAGGTGAACTAAACAAGATTGGTGTGCACGCTTCACATCAGCCATCTCCTTATCTTTAGCTGCCAACTGTTCCCGGAGTTGCTCGATTATCTTTTCGCTTTCACTGCTGTTTCCTTCGTTCTGCTCAACTACACGACCTCCTCTGTGCCTCACAACTGTGCCAAACGGGACACTATTGCCATGGGCTTTTGGACCTTTGCAAAAAAAATTTTATGGACCTCACTTAGGTTGTCCCACCAAGTTTGTCCTATGTTTCCTGGACCTGACTCGTCATTCGCACAACAATTGGACCAAAGGGGCCATCCTTTCCCCGTTAAATACTTCTTTAACTCTTCCTCCCATATGGGGCATTGGTCGCTGCGACCTCGGGTTCCTGTGGGTTATTAAACGTTCCATCGCTTTAGTGGCCATTGCTTCTAATATCTCTTGCTCTACCTCTAATATCTCTTGCTCTACTGTTCTCTTCCCCTACCTTCATTATCTCTTTTCCTACCTTTAATTTGGGGCAGGGGAATAAGGCGGCGATTCGAACAGCGAGTATGGCCGAAGCTATTTTCCGGTTCACAATCTTTCGACAGTTTTACACAATTCTGGCAAGTTTACCTTACTTTCCCTGTTCGGTATGCATGCAGGTTAGTACACACTTCCTCGGTTATTTGGTCGATACCAGCTACAATAACCTATATTTAACTTCAGGGCGACCGGCACTGTGCAGATGGGTAAGGCCTTTATCATGATTTCACTTGGCTGGTTCGAAGAAAGTGGCTCTGTCTCTGCTGGGCTCATCCATCAGGTAGCGATCGTTAGTCTTGAACTTGGCTGTCTGATCGTTATGCTACAATTGGTGTGGGTGTGGGCACAAGCCGATCCCAAAAGAGGCTGGCACAGGCCAGGTCCAAAAGAGACTGAACACATGGCTGTGTCGTCTTTTATCCCTCTGCTCTTTGGGGCGGTCCTTAACCTTGGACCCAATAATTCGACAGAGCTCTGATCACTGTCTTCGATTTTGGCCGATAAAGGGGCCTTGGTGGCTGGGCGGGTCCTTAGCGGTCATTGATCTTGGCAGTTGGGCTCTCTGAGTAAAGGGAGTGGCGCCGATCAGTCTGTGGCTGTACCGGTTTCTTGATTGGAGTCCTATTGTCCTGGGGAAACGGGCCATTAGAATGCAAACAGTTTCGATCAGGTCCAGGCTACCTGTGTTTCAAATTCACACAAACTCTGTATCTGTCTGAGTCCTGGGGTGGCCATAATTCCCATGGTCCTTTGCAGGTGGCCATCTCAAATGGCTACAACACACACTCTCACGCACACACACACTGTCACGCACACACACACACTCACTCACTCACTCTCATGCACACACACACACACACACACACACTCTCACGCACACACACACTGTCACGCACACACACACACACTCACTCTCATGCACACACACACACACACACTCGCTCATGTACACACACAAACACACGCATTCACACGCATACAAAGAACCAGGAGTAGGCCATCTGGTCCCTCGAGCTTGCTCCGCCATCCAATCAGATCATGGCTGATCTTTTGTGGGCTCAGCTCCACTTACCCGCTGCTCACCATAACCCTTAATTCCTTTACTGTTCAAAAATCTATCAATCTTTTGCTTAAAAACATTCAACGTGGTAGCCTCAACTACTTCACAGGGCAGGAAATACCACAGGTTCACAACCCTTTGGGTGAATAAGTTCCTCCTCAGCTCAGTCCTAAACCTGCTCACCCTAATTTTGAGGCTGTGCCCCCTAGTTCTAGTTTTACCCATCAGTGGAAACAATCTCCCTGCTTCTATCTTAACTATTCCTCGATCCCGGCTCTGGGTCACTGTCCGTGTGGGGTTTGCACATTCTCCCCGTGTTTGTGTGGGTTTTGCCCCAACAACACAAAGATGTGCAGGGTAGCTGGATTGGCCACACTAAAGTTGCCCCTTAATTGTAAAAAATTAATTGGGTTTAAAAAAAAAACTATTCCATCATAATTTTATATATTTCTCTTATATCCCTCCTCAGTATTCTAAATTCCAATGAGTATAGTCCCAGTCTACTCAGTCTCTCCTCATAAGCCAATCCTCTCAACTCCAGAATCCACCTAGTGAATCTCCTCTGCACCCCCTCCAGCGCCAGTACTTCCTTTCTCAAGTAAGGAGACCAAAACTGTACACAATACTCCAGGTGTGGCCTTACCAGCACCCTACACAGCTGCAACATAACCTCCCTGTTTTTAAACTCCATCCTTCCAGCAATGAAGGACAACATTCCATTTGCCACGCACACTCACAACCACTCTCACACAAACTACCACATAGGCACACACACAGATACTCACAGACACACATTCACACACACACACAGACACACACACAGGCACATTCACACAGACTCACACACACACTGCCTCACACACATACACTGTCACACAGTCACACACACTACACACATTCACACAGACACACACACAGTCACATACACTCACACAGACACACACACTGTCACACACACACTCACACACACTCTCACACAGACACACACTGTCACACACACATACACACACACTGTCACACACACAGACACACACACACACTGTCACACACGCACTCACACGGACACGGTCACACACACTGTCACACACACTCACTGTCACACACATACACAGTCACACACACACATTCTCACTCACACACACAGTCACACACACTCACACACATACATACACAGTCACACTCACTCATACTGTCACACACACACTCACACACACTCACACTGTCACACACACTCACTGTCACACACATACACAGTCACACACACACATTCTCACTCACACACACAGTCACACACACTCACACACATACACAGTCACACTCACTCATACTGTCACACATACACTCACACACACTCACACTGTCACACACACTCATACTGTCACATACACTCACACAGACACACACACTCACACAGACACACACACTCACACTGTCACACACACACACTGTCACACACTCACTGTCACACACATACACAGTCACACACACTCACACAGACACACACTGTCACACACACATACACACACACACACACTGTCACACACACAGACACACACACACACACTGTCACACACACAGACACACACACACACTGTCACACACACTCATACTGTCACACACACTCACACTGTCACACACACTGTCACACACACTCACACTGTCACACACACACACTGTCACACACTCACTGTCACACACACTCACACTGTCACACACACACACTGTCACACACTCACTGTCACACACATACACATTCACACACACTCACACAGACACACACTGTCACACACACATACACACACACACACACTGTCACACACACAGACACACACACACACTGTCACACACGCACTCACACGGACACGGACACACACACTGTCAAACACACTCACTGTCACACACATACACAGTCACACACACACATTCTCACTCACACACACAGTCACACACAGACACACACACACTGTCACACACATACACAGTCACACACGCACACTTTCACACTCACACACACAGTCACACGCACAGACACACACACACTGTCACACACATACACAGTCACACTCACTCACACACACACACAGACACACACTGTCACACACACACACAGTCACACACACTCTCACACAGACACACACCCACACACACACTGTCACACACATACACACAGACACGCACACTGTCACACACGCACTCACACGGACACACACTCACACACACACTGTCACACACACACAGACACACACACACTGTCACACACGCACTCACATGGCACACACTCACACACACTCTGTCACACACACACAGACACACACACACACTGTCACACACACACACACACACACACACTGTCACACACGCACTCACATGGCACACACTCACACACACTCTGTCACACACACACAGACACACACACACACTGTCACACACACTCACACAGACACACACACACACTGTCACACACATACACAGACACACTCACTCACACTGTCACACACACACACACACACACACTGTCAATCACATACACAGTCACACACACCCTCACACAGACACAAACCCAGAGGCTTCCTGTTCTGGGACAGTCAACCATCTACTTTGTACCCTTTCCTGCAGCCCCATCAAGTGCCTTCTACTGACCTCTGCCCCCACCGAGACCGCTGAAGCTGCCGACCAATGAACCACTGGCGTGTGGATGTGCCATGCTTAACCAATATAGCCCACCTCCCTCCCGCAGCGTGTTTAGTCTGCAGGATGGGCTTGTGTCAGCCCCCAGCTGGAGTTCATTCATTCGGGGGGGGGGGGGGGGGGGGGGGGGGGGGGGCAGGACAAGCAACCCACCCTTCTGTCCAGTGTAACACACACAATCTCACACACCGCGTCACAGACTCTTTACAGCACAGCAGGAGGCCATTCGGCCCATCCTGTCATCCTCTGACAATTCATTTAGATCAGTGCCCTCTGGTTCTCGATCAGTGCCCCAAGGTTTCCCCCTATTTACTCTGTCCAGGCCCCTCACGCTGGTGAACACCTCGATCTGATCTCCTCTCAGCCTTCACTTCTCTCAAAAAAAAACAGTCCCAACATCTCCAAACTATCCACATAACTAATGTTCCTCATCCCAGGAGCCATTCTCGAGAATCTTTCCCTCACTTTCTCCCCTATGTTCACGTCCTTCCTCATGTGTGATGCCCAGTTCAGGGTACGATATTCCAGCTGCGGCCGGTCTAATGTCGTATCCAAGTTCCACAGAACCTCACTGCTCCAGTGCTTGAGGTCCTGATTAATAAAGCCCAGGGGCGGCATGGTAACGCAGTGGTTAGCACTGTTGCTTCACAGCTCCAAGATCCCAGGTTCGATTCCCGGCTTGGGTCACTGCGCGGAGTCTTCACGCTCTCCCTGCCTCTCACCGAGGGGAGAGTCTGGGGACAGGAGCCTCTCCCACCGAGGGGAGAGTCTGGGGACAGGAGCCTCTCTCACCGAGGGGACAGTCTGGGGACAGGAGCCTCTCCGTCCCGTCTCCCACCGAGGGGAGGGTCTGGGGACAGGAGCCTCTCCGTCCCGTCTCCCACCGAGGGGAGGGTCTGGGGACAGGAGCCTCTCCCACCGAGGGGAGAGTCTGGGGACAGGAGCCTCTCTCACCGAGGGGACAGTCTGGGGACAGGAGCCTCTCCGTCCCGTCTCCCACCGAGGGGACAGTCTGGGGACAGGAGCCTCTCCCACCGAGGGGAGAATCTGGGGACAGGAGCCTCTCCCACCGAGGGGAGAATCTGGGGACAGGAGCCTCTCCCACCGAGGGGAGAATCTGGGGACAGGAGCCTCTCTTTCCCGTCTCCCACCGAGGGGAGAGTCTGGGGACAGGAGTCTCTCCGTCCCGTCTCCCACCGAGGGGAGAGTCTGGGGACAGGAGCCTCTCCCACCGAGGGGAGAGTCTGGGGACAGGAGTCTCTCCGTCCCGTCTCCCACCGAGGGGAGAGTCTGGGGACAGGAGCCTCTCCGTCCCGTCTCCCACCGAGGGGAGAGTCTGGGGACAGGAGCCTCTCCCACCGAGGGGAGAGTCTCGGGACAGGAGTCTCTCCGTCCCGTCTCCCACCGAGGGGAGAGTCTGGGGACAGGAGCCTCTCCGTCCCGTCTCCCACCGAGGGGAGAGTCTGGGGACAGGAGCCTCTCCGTCCCGTCTCCCACCGAGGGGACAGTCTGCAGAGGGGCCTTTCTTTCTTTCCTGCACTCAATGGCTCGCAATGGGTTAAAGAGCACCTGCTTTTAGCTGCCAAGCAGGTTTTAATTGTTAATCCCTCTCCGAGGCTCCGCCCTGGGCCTTGAGAGGGAAAACAGGTTGTATTTCTGAAATACCTTTGGTGATGAGCAAGAGAACACACACACGCACACACACACACTCACACACACTCACACGCTGAGGCAGCCAAGAAAGCAAGGTGTGTTCCTTGAGCAAAACCGCAAACCAAGCGAATCTGTAACAGGTTGGGTATCCTGCCCTGACAACACACAGCTCAGTATCGAACTGGCCTGACAAGCTTACAGTCACGCACTGCGGGAACTTCACTCGCACTGCCGCCTTTGGTATTCCTGTTCCTGTGGGTATTCCTGATCTTTCTCCCCCCCCCCCCTCCCACCCACCCCCTGCGATGGACTGTGGGAATACGAGGCCAGCTGACCTCCTCATCCTCTTGCTTCTGTTATCAGGTAAGGCTTGGGTTAGCAAGGATTTGAGCACCTGTTCCCTTGGGAGTGTCGGCTACTTCGACATCGCTGTCACTCAGCTTGCATGGGTCTGGGCGTGAGGAGGAAGGATTTAGAGGGATGGGGGTGGGGTGGTCCACGAGGATGCTGAGGGAAGAGCTTATTGTGGTGGGGGGGGGGGGGGGGGGGTGAGGATGGTACTGGGGAGAGGCTGACCCAGCGTGGGATTCTGGCGTTGGTATCTGGGAAGGAAGTGTGTGGGGGGAAAGGGGTGAGCGCGAGACATAGAAATCAAGGGAGAAAGAGTGGAAATGAAAAATGAAGTAGCAGAGGAAGAGACAGACAGGGAAATCAACTGGGAGGGAGAAATAATCAAGGAGAGATGGGGTGAAGGAGAGGCATAAGAGAGAGAGGCAGTGGCAGGGAGTGAGAGACGAAGGAGGAGATGGTCATTGAGTAGGGTGAGAGACGCAGTGAGAGGAAGAGAGAGACATCGAGCGATAGGGTGAAAGAGACAGACAGTGACAGAGAGAGACATGAAGAGGATGCGAAAGTAAGAGAGGCAGAAGGAGAGCCAGACAGTGATGGAGGGAGAGAGAATAATGAGATAGGTTGAGCAAGAGATGAAAGGAGCGATGGACAAGGAGAGACAAATATGAGGAAAGAGACAGTGACTGGGAGGGATAGATAAAGACAGACAAATCAAAACTGAATAATCTCCACACTGTGTTGAAGGTGGCACAGTGGTTAGCACAGTTACTTCACAGCGCCAGGGTCCCAGGTTCGATTCCAGGCTTGGGTCACTGTCTGTGTGGAGTCTGCACATCCTCCCCGTGTGTGCGTGGGTTTCCTCCGGGTGCTCCGGTTTCCTCCCACAGTCCAAAGATGTGCAGGTTAGGTGGATTGGTCATTATAAATTACCCCTTAGTGTCCAAAGGTAGGGTGGGGGAATGGGCGGAGGTAGGGTGCTCTTTGAGAGGGTCGGTGCAGACTCGATGGGCCAAATGGCCTCCTTCTGCACTCTGGAATCTATGATTCTAACGCTGAATTATGCACTGTATGGTGAATTGTAATCTCTGCATTCAAATTTCATCCTGTGGATTGGGAAATAAAAAAAAGGTTGAACAGAGCGAAACTGAATAAGAAACCGAAGAAACCCACAGGAGAAGGTGCCCAGTAGTCAGGAGGAGAGAAACAGGACCAAGAACTAAATTAGATACAGAGTAATCTCCCTCTGCACTGTCCCCATCAAACACTCCCAGGACAGGTACAGCACGGGGTTAGATACAGAGTAAAGCTCCCTCTGCACTGTCCCCATCAAACACTCCCAGGACAGGTACAGCACGGGGTTAGATACAGAGTAAAGCTCCCTCTACACTGTCCCCAACAAACACTCCCAGGACAGGTACAGCACGGGGTTAGATACAGAGTAAAGCTCTCTCTACACTGTCCCCATCAAACACTCCCAGGACAGGTACAGCACAGGGTTAGATACAGAGTAAAGCTCCCTCTGCACTGTCCCCATCAAACACTCCCAGGACAGGTACAGCACGGGGTTAGATACAGAGTAAAGCTCCCTCTACACTGTCCACATCAAACACTCCCAGGACAGGTACAGCACGGGGTTAGATACAGAGTAAAGCTCCCTCTAGAATGTCCCCATCAAACACTCCCAGGACAGGGACAGCACGGGGTTAGATACAGAGTAAAGCTCCCTCTACACTGTCCACATCAAACACTCCCAGGACAGGTACAGCACGGGGTTAGATACAGAGTAAAGCTCCCTCTACACTGTCCACATCAAACACTCCCAGGACAGGTACAGCACGGGGTTAGATACAGAGTAAAGCTCCCTCTAGAATGTCCCCATCAAACACTCCCAGGACAGGGACAGCACGGGGTTAGATACAGAGTAAAGCTCCCTCTACACTGTCCACATCAAACACTCCCAGGACAGGTACAGCATGGAGTTAGATACAGGGTAAAGCTCCCTCTCCACTGTCCCAATCAAACACTCCCAGGACAGGTACAGCATGGGGTTAGATACAGAGTAAAACTCCCTCCACACTGTCCCCATCAAACACTCCCAGGACAGGGACAGCACAGGGTTAGATACAGAGTAAAGCTCCCTCTACACTGTCCCCATCAAACACTCCCAGGACAGGTACAGCCCGGGGTTAGATACAGAGTAAAGCTCCCTCTTCACTGTCCCCATCAAACACTCCCAGGGCAGGTACAGCACGGGGTTAGATACAGAATTATGCTCCCTCTTCACAGCCTCACCAAATGTTCTCAATGGTGTTTTGTGAATGACTGTTGAGGGGTGGAACCCGCTCTCAGCTGGTACTAATCTTTCTGCTGTGTTTATTGTCCTGTTTTGTTTTTGCTGCTCTTTGTCTGTATATAGAAATGGATGTTTGTTTCAAAGCAGGCAATAATTAGCTCCTTATTATGAGTTTATGATATGGGTCCCTTAGGAACAGCAGGCAACACATTGTAAAGAGAGTGAATAGGCCAGTTTCCTTCAACCAAGCCCCACTAACCCTCAAAATCCCTTATTCATCCTTGTCCCCAATCTCTCAATCCCACTCTTTCTGCTTTTTTCCAAAACTTCAACCCCACCAACCTGCTTACTCCAAAATCACTGAATCCCACTGACCCACCTTCTCCCCAATCCCACTGACCCAATTTATCCTCAATCACACTGACCCAGCTTCTCCCCAATCCCACTGACCCACCTTCTCCCCAATCCCACTGACCCAATTTATCCTCAATCCCACTGATCCACCTTCTCCTCAATCCCACTGACCCAGCTTCTCCCCAATCCCACTGACCCACCTTCTCCCCAATCCCACCGAACCACCTTCTCCACAATCCCAATGACCCACCTTCTCCCCAATCCCACTAACCCACCTTCTCCCAAATCTCACCAGTCCACCTTCTCCCCAATCCCACAATCCCATTGACCCACCTTCTCCTCAATCCCACTGGCCCACCTTTTCCCCAATCCCACTGACCCAACTTCTCCCCAATCCCAGTGACCCAACTTCTCCCCAATCCCACTGACCTACATTCTCCTCAATCCCACTGACCCACCTTCTCCCCAATCCCACTGACCTACATTCTCCTCAATCCCACTGACCCACCTTCTCCCCAATCCAACTGACCCACCTTCTCCCCAATCCCACTGATCTACCTTCTCCCCAATCCCACCGACCCACCTTCTCCCCAATTCCACTGACCCACATTCTCCCCAATCCCACTGACCCACCTTCTCCCCAATCCCACTGACCCACATTCTCCCCAATCCCACTGACCCACCTTCTCCCCAATCCCACTGACCCACCTTCTCTCCAATCCCACTAACCCACCTTCTCCCCAATCCCACCAACCCACCTTCTCCCCAATCCCACTGACCCACCTTCTCCCCAATCCCACTGACCCGCCACCTCCCCAATCCCACGGACCCAAATTCTTCCCAATACCACTGACCCACCTCGCTAATCCCATTGACCCACCTTCTCCTCAATCCCACTGACCCAATTTATCCTCAATCCTACTGACCCAGTTTCTCCCCAATCCCACTGACCCTCCTTCTCCTCAATCCCACTGACCCACCTTCTCCTCAATCCCACTGACCCACCTTCTCCTCAATCCCACTGACCCACCATCTCCCCAATCCCACTGACCCACCTTCTCCCCAATCCCACTGACCCACCTTCTCCTCAATCCCACTGACCCACTTTCTCCTCAATCCCACTGACCCACTTTCTCCCCAATCCCACTGACCCACCTTCTCCCCAATCCCACCGACCCACCTTCTCCCCAATCCCACTGACCCACCTTCTCCCAAATCTCACCAGTCCACCTTCTCCCCAATCCCACAATCCCATTGACCCACCTTCTCCCCAATCCCACTGACCCACCTTTTCCCCAATCCCACTGACCCACCTTCTCCCCAATCCCAGTGACCCACCTTCTCCTCCATCCCACTGACCCACCTTCTCCCCAATCCCTCAACCACACTGACCCACCTTCTCCCCAATCCCACTGACCCACCTTCATCCCAATCCCACTGACCCACCTTCTCCCCAATCCCACTGACCCACCTTCTCCCCAATCCCACTGACCCACCTTCTCCCCAATCCCACTGACCCACCTTCTCCCCAATCCCACTAACCCACCTTCTCCCCAATCCCACTGACCCACCTTCTCCCCAATCCCACTGGCCCACCTTCTCCCCAGTCCCACTGACCACCTTCTCCCCAATCCCACTGACCCACCTTCATCTCAATCCCACTGACCCACCTTCTCCCCAATCCACAAACCCACCTTCTCCCCAATCCAACTGTACTACCTTCTCCTCAATCCCACTGACCCACCTTCTCCCCAATCCCAGTGACCCACCTTCACCCCAATCCCACTGACCCACCTTCTCCCCAATCCCACTGACCCACCTTCTCCCCAATCCCACTGACCCACCTTCTCCCCAATCCCACTGACCCACCTTCACCCCAATCCCACTGACCCACCCTTCTCCCCAATCCCACTGACCCACCTTCTCCCCAATCCCACTGGCCCACCTTTTCCCCAATCCCACTGACCCAACTTCTCCCCAATCCCAGTGACCCAACTTCTCCCCAATCCCACTGACCTACATTCTCCTCAATCCCACTGACCCACCTTCTCCCCAATCCCACTGACCTACATTCTCCTCAATCCCACTGACCCACCTTCTCCCCAATCCAACTGACCCACCTTCTCCCCAATCCCACTGATCTACCTTCTCCCCAATCCCACCGACCCACCTTCTCCCCAATTCCACTGACCCACATTCTCCCCAATCCCACTGACCCACCTTCTCCCCAATCCTACTGACCCACATTCTCCCCAATCCCACTGACCCACCTTCTCCCCAATCCCACTGACCCACCTTCTCTCCAATCCCACTAACCCACCTTCTCCCCAATCCCACCAACCCACCTTCTCCCCAATCCCACTGACCCACCTTCTCCCCAATCCCACTGACCCGCCACCTCCCCAATCCCACGGACCCAAATTCTTCCCAATACCACTGACCCACCTCGCTAATCCCATTGACCCACCTTCTCCTCAATCCCACTGACCCAATTTATCCTCAATCCTACTGACCCAGTTTCTCCCCAATCCCACTGACCCTCCTTCTCCTCAATCCCACTGACCCACCTTCTCCTCAATCCCACTGACCCACCTTCTCCTCAATCCCACTGACCCACCATCTCCCCAATCCCACTGACCCACCTTCTCCCCAATCCCACTGACCCACCTTCTCCTCAATCCCACTGACCCACTTTCTCCTCAATCCCACTGACCCACTTTCTCCCCAATCCCACTGACCCACCTTCTCCCCAATCCCACCGACCCACCTTCTCCCCAATCCCACTGACCACCTTCTCCCAAATCTCACCAGTCCACCTTCTCCCCAATCCCACAATCCCATTGACCCACCTTCTCCCCAATCCCACTGACCCACCTTTTCCCCAATCCCACTGACCCACCTTCTCCCCAATCCCAGTGACCCACCTTCTCCTCCATCCCACTGACCCACCTTCTCCCCAATCCCTCAACCACACTGACCCACCTTCTCCCCAATCCCACTGACCCACCTTCATCCCAATCCCACTGACCCACCTTCTCCCCAATCCCACTGACCCACCTTCTCCCCAATCCCACTGACCCACCTTCTCCCCAATCCCACTGACCCACCTTCTCCCCAATCCCACTAACCCACCTTCTCCCCAATCCCACTGACCCACCTTCGCCCCAATCCCACTGGCCCACCTTCTCCCCAGTCCCACTGACCACCTTCTCCCCAATCCCACTGACCCACCTTCATCTCAATCCCACTGACCCACCTTCTCCCCAATCCCACAAACCCACCTTCTCCCCAATCCAACTGTACTACCTTCTCCTCAATCCCACTGACCCACCTTCTCCCCAATCCCAGTGACCCACCTTCACCCCAATCCCACTGACCCACCTTCTCCCCAATCCCACTGACCCACCTTCTCCCCAATCCCACTGACCCACCTTCTCCCCAATCCCACTGACCCACCTTCACCCCAATCCCACTGACCCACCTTCTCCCCAATCCCACTGACCCACCTTCTCCCCAATCCCACTGACCCACCTTCTCCCCAATCCCACCGACCCACCTTCTCCCCAATCCCACTGACCCACCTTCTCCCCAATCCCACTAACCCACCTTCTCCCCAATCCCACTGACCTACCTTCTCCTCAATCCCACTGACCCACCTTCTCCCCAATTCCACTGACCAACATTCTCCCCAATCCCACTGACCCACCTTCTCCCCAATCCCACTGACCCACCTTCTCCCCAATCCCACCGACCCACCTTCTCCCCAATGCCACTGACCCACATTCTCCCCAATCCCACTGACCAACCTTCTCCCCAATCCCACTGACCCACCTCCCCAATCCCACTGACCCACCTTCTCCCCAATCCCACTGACCCGCCGCCTCCCCAATCCCACTGACCCAAATTCTTCCCAATACCACTGACCGACCTTCTCCCCAATCCCTAAATCCACTAACCCACCTCCCTAATCACATTGACCCACCTTCTCCTTATTCCCACTGACCCAAATTCTCCCCAATACCACTGACCGACCTTCTCCCAAATCCCACTGACTCACCTTCTCCCCAATCCCTCAATCCCACTGACCCACCTTCTCCCCAATCTCACTGACCCACCTTCTCCTTAATCCCACTGACCCACTTTCTCCCCAATCCCACTGACCCACCTTCTCTCCAATCCCTCTGACCCACCTTCTCCCCAATTCCACCGACCCACCTTCTCCCCAATCCCTCAATCCCACTGACCCACCTTCCCCCCAATCCCACTGACCCAATTTCTCCCCAATCCCACTGACCCAACTTCTCCCCAATCCCACTGACCCACCTTCTCCCCAATCCCATTCACCCAATTTCTCCTCAATCCCACTGACCCACCTTCTCCCCAATCCCACTGACCCACCTTCTCCTCAATCCCTCTGACCCACCTTCTCCCCAATCCCACTGACCCACCTTCTCCTCAATCCCACTGACCCACCTTCTCCCCAATCCCACTGATCCACATTCTCCGCAATCCCACTGACCCACCTTCTTCCTAATCCCTCTGACGCACTGACCCACCTTCTCCCCAATCCCACTGACCCACCTTCTCCCCAACCCCTCTGACCCACCTTCTCCCCAATCCCTCTGAACCACCTTCTCCCCAATCCCACTGACCCATTTTCTCCCCAATCCCATTGACCCACCTTCTCCCCAATCCCACCGACCCACCTTCTCCCCAGTCCCACTCACCCACCTTCTCCCCAATCCCACTGACCCACCTTCTCCCCAATCCCACTGACCCACCTTCTCCCCAATTCCACTGACCCACCTCTCCTCAATCCCAGTGACCCACCTTCTCCCCAATTCCACTGACCCACCTTCTCCCCAATCCCACTGACCCACCTGCTCCCGAAATCCACTGACCCGCCTTCTCCCCAATCCCAGTGATCCACCTTCTCCCCAATCCCACCGACCCACCTTCTCCCCAATCCCACTGACCCACCTTCTCCCCAATCCCACCACCCACCTTCTCCGCAATCCCACTGACCCACCTTCTCCCCAATCCCTCTGACCCACTGACCCAGCTTCTCCCCAATCCCTCTGACCCACTGACCCATCTTCTCCCCAATCCCTCTGACCCACTGACCCAGCTTCTCCCCAATCCCACTGACCCACCTTCTCCCAATCCCTCTGACCCACCTTCTCCCCAATCCCATTGACACACCTTCTCCCCAATCTCACTGACCCACCTTCTCCCCAATCCCACTGACCCACCTTCTCCCCAATCCCACTGACCCACCTTCTCCCCAATCCCACTGACCCACCTTCTCCCCAATCCCAGTGACCCACCTTCTCCCCAATCCCACTGACCCACCTTCTCCCCAATCCCACTGACCCACCTTCTCCCGAATCCCACTGACCCACCTTCTCCTCAATCCCAGTGATCCACCTGCTCCCCAATCCCACTGACCCACCTTCTCCCCAATCCCACTGACCCACCTTCTCCCCAATCCCACAGACCCACCTTCTCCCCAATCCCACCGACCCACCTTCTCCCAATCCCACTGACCCACCTTCTCCCCAATCCCACTGACCCACCTTCTCCCCAATCCCACGGACCCACCTTCTCCCCAATCCCACCGACCCACCTTCTCCCCAATCCCACTGACCCACCTTCTCTCCAATCCCACCGACCCACCTTCTCCCCAATCCCACCGACCCGCCTTCTCCCCAATCCCACTGACCCACCTTCTTCCCAATCCCACTGACCCACGTTCTCCCAATCCCACTGACCCACCTTCTCCCCAATCCCACTGACCCACGTTCTCCCCAATCCCACTGACCCACCATCTCCCCAATCCCACTGACCCACCTTCTCCCCAATCCCACCGACCCACCTTCTCCCCAATCCCACTGGCCCACCTTCTCCCCAGTCCCACTGACCACCTTCTCCCCAATCCCACTGACCCACTTTCATCTCAATCCCACTGACCCACCTTCTCCCCAATCCCACAAACCCACCTTCTCCCCAATCCAACTGAACTACCTTCTCCTCAATCCCACTGACCCACCTTCTCCCCAATCCCACTGACCCACCTTCTCCCCAATCCCACTAACCCACCTTCTCCCCAATCCCACTGACCTCCCTTCTCCTCAATCCCACTGACCCACCTTCTCCCCAATTCCACTGACCAACATTCTCCCCAATCCCACTGACCCACCTTCTCCCCAATCCAACTGACCCACCTTCTCCCCAATCCCACTGACCCACCTTCTCCCCAATCCCACCGACCCACCTTCTCCCCAATGCCACTGACCCACATTCTCCCCAATCCCACTGACCAACCTTCTCCCCAATCCCACTGACCCACCTCCCCAATCCCACTGACCCACCTTCTCCCCAATCCCACTGACCCGCCGCCTCTCCAATCCCACTGACCCACATTCTCCCCAATCCCACTGACCAACCTTCTCCCCAATCCCACTGACCCACCTCCCCAATCCCACTGACCCACCTTCTCCCCAATCCCACTGACCCGCCGCCTCCCCAATCCCACTGACCCAAATTCTTCCCAATACCACTGACCGACCTTCTCCCCAATCCCTAAATCCACTGACCCACCTCCCTAATCACATTGACCCACCTTCTCCTTATTCCCACTGACCCACATTCTCCCCAATACCACCGACCGACCTTCTCCCAAATCCCACTGACTCACCTTCTCCCCAATCCCTCAATCCCACTGACCCACCTTCTCCCCAATCTCACTGACCCACCTTCTCCTTAATCCCACTGACCCACTTTCTCCCCAATCCCACTGACCCACCTTCTCTCCAATCCCTCTGACCCACCTTCTCCCCAATTCCACCGACCCACCTTCTCCCCAATCCCTCAATCCCACTGACCCACCTTCCCCCCAATCCCACTGACCCAATTTCTCCCCAATCCCACTGACCCAACTTCTCCCCAATCCCACTGACCCACCTTCTCCCCAATCCCATTGACCCCAATTTCTCCTCAATCCCACTGACCCACCTTCTCCCCAATCCCACTGACCCACCTTCTCCTCAATCCCTCTGACCCACCTTCTCCCCAATCCCACTGACCCACCTTCTCCTCAATCCCACTGACCCACCTTCTCCCCAATCCCACTGATCCACCTTCTCCGCAATCCCACTGACCCACCTTCTTCCCAATCCCTCTGACGCACTGACCCACCTTCTCCCCAATCCCACTGACCCACCTTCTCCCCAACCCCTCTGACCCACCTTCTCCCCAATCCCTCTGAACCACCTTCTCCCCAATCCCTCAATCCCACTGACCCACCTTCTCCCCAATCTCACTGACCCACCTTCTCCTTAATCCCACTGACCCACTTTCTCCCCAATCCCACTGACCCACCTTCTCTCCAATCCCTCTGACCCACCTTCTCCCCAATCCCTCAATCCCACTGACCCACCTTCCCCCCAATCCCACTGACCCAATTTCTCCCCAATCCCACTGACCCAACTTCTCCTCAATCCCACTGACCCACCTTCTCCCCAATCCCACTGACCCACCTTCTCCTCAATCCCTCTGACCCACCTTCTCCCCAATCCCACTGACCCACCTTCTCCTCAATCCCACTGACCCACCTTCTCCCCAATCCCACTGATCCACCTTCTCCGCAATCCCACTGACCCACCTTCTTCCCAATCCCTCTGACGCACTGACCCACCTTCTCCCCAATCCCACTGACCCACCTTCTCCCCAACCCCTCTGACCCACCTTCTCCCCAATCCCTCTGAACCACCTTCTCCCCAATCCCACTGACCCATTTTCTCCCCAATCCCATTGACCCACCTTCTCCCCAATCCCACCGACCCACCTTCTCCCCAGTCCCACTCACCCACCTTCTCCCCAATCCCACTGACCCACCTTCTCCCCAATCCCACTGACCCACCTTCTCCCCAATTCCACTGACCCACCTCTCCCCAATCCCAGTGACCCACCTTCTCCCCAATTCCACTGACCCACCTTCTCCCCAATCCCACTGACCCACCTGCTCCCGAAATCCACTGACCCGCCTTCTCCCCAATCCCAGTGATCCACCTTCTCCCCAATCCCACCGACCCACCTTCTCCCCAATCCCACTGACCCCCCTTCTCCCCAATCCCACCACCCACCTTCTCCGCAATCCCACTGACCCACCTTCTCCCCAATCCCTCTGACCCACTGACCCATCTTCTCCCCAATCCCTCTGACCCACTGACCCATCTTCTCCCCAATCCCTCTGACCCACTGACCCAGCTTCTCCCCAATCCCACTGACCCACCTTCTCCCAATCCCTCTGACCCACCTTCTCCCCAATCCCATTGACCCACCTTCTCCCCAATCTCACTGACCCACCTTCTCCCCAATCCCACTGACCCACCTTCTCCCCAATCCCACTGACCCACCTTCTCCCCAATCCCACTGACTCACCTTCTCCCCAATCCCAGTGACCCACCTTCTCCCCAATCCCACTGACCCACCTTCTCCCCAATCCCACTGACCCACCTTCTCCCGAATCCCACTGACCCACCTTCTCCTCAATCCCAGTGATCCACCTGCTCCCCAATCCCACTGACCCACCTTCTCCCCAATCCCACTGACCCACCTTCTCCCCAATCCCACCGACCCACCTTCTCCCCAATCCCACCGACCCACCTTCTCCCCAATCCCACTGACCCACCTTCTCCCCAATCCACTGACCCACCTTCTCCCCAATCCCACGGACCCACCTTGTCCCCAATCCCACCGACCCACCTTCTCCCCAATCCCACTGACCCACCTTCTCTCCAATCCCACCGACCCACCTTCTCCCCAATCCCACCGACCCGCCTTCTCCCCAATCCCACTGACCCACCTTCTTCCCAATCCCACTGACCCACGTTCTCCCAATCCCACTGACCCACCTTCTCCCCAATCCCACTGACCCACCTTCTCCCCAATCCAAGTGACCCACCTTCTCCCCAATCCCACTGACCCACCTTCTGCCCAATCCCACTGACCCACCTTCCCCCCAATCCCACTGACCCACCATCTCCCAATCCCACTGACCGACCTTCTCCCCAATCCCACTGACCCACCTTCTCCCCAATCCAAGTGACCCACCTTCTCCCCAATCCCACTGACCCACCTTCTCCCCAATCCCACCGACCCACCTTCTCCCCAATCCCACTGATCCACCTTCTCCCCAAACCCTCAATATTTTTCTGACCCACGTCCTTCCACACCCTTAACCCCTTCCTATTTTTTTAAATTTCGGCAGCTTGTGCAGTGACACATCCCACAGTTTGGGGTTGAGGAATCCCACAGTGTGTGAGGGCAAGGCCTGTGATGAGGATACCCAAAGCATGGAGGTGTTAGGAGTGGAGGGTGCAGGTTAGGAGTTGCACCCTTTGGGAGAGAATCGAAGGAGGTGAGGGCGTGCTGAGGGGGGGAAATCTGGCCACCCGACCGTTATTGAGTTCTGCCAGCTCCCCAGGGATGAAAGGTGAGAGGTCAGAGTGCTTGCTGCTACCCGCACACCATACCCAAAACAAACCGATCGACTCTACGCACGCAAGGTAATTTTCCATATTTCACGGTTGCCAAGGTAACCTGGAGTGCTTGCAGGCCCAGAAACCAGGAGGGTGCGAATGCCACGCCTTGTGCCTCACAGAAACTATTGTTCGAGCCTGAGCGACAAGGCCCCGGGCTGATTTGTTTTCACCCAGTTCCCTCTCCGAAGCAGGCCAAGTCTGCAACGCGGCTCACTCAACACAGGCACAGGGGATTGGAGCCCGAGGGCCTCTCCTGCTCCGTGTGTGGGTCTCCATGCCACACTGAGTGCTTCACTCAGCACAGGGAATGGGAGCCTCGGATCTTCCTGGCTTTGGCAATGGGCGGATCAAGATGAGTTGAGAAGATTTAGGGAGGGTGTCACTGACTGAGAAGTGCGATTACTGGGAGGCAAGTTCCGACTTGCCGGCTGAGCTGAGCTGCAGCCGCGAAGCCCTTGATCTGTTAAAGAGTTCAGTCAGACTCCCCAGTGTCGGTTCCCACGGTTTTTCACCACCAGTCTCGAGCCCCAGGCAGGGCACACATCTCAATATCAAATCAGCGCATCTCCCTTTGTTATTTGGCACTTTGCTTCATTTTGCCCCCCCACTCCCACCCCCATCCGATTGGTGATGGGATGGGGATGGGGAGGGGGAGGGAGGTGACGCAAGTTCACCCCCTTCCAATATTTATTGCGAAGGGAATTGGATGGTTGAGTAGGGAGGTTATGCTTCAGCTCCACAGGGCATTGGTGAGACCACATCTGGAATACTGTACACAATATTTTGGGAGGACTAACAATGCCAGGGAATACACAGTGATCAGTAGGATGCTAGGAAGTATAGAGAACCAGAGGGGCCTTGGGATGCTTGTCCGGAGATCCCTGAAGGCAGCAGGACAGGTACATAAGGTGATGATTAAGGAGGCAATTGGAATACTTGCCTTTATTCGCTAAGGTATGGAACATAAGTGCAGGGAGGTTATGATGGGGCTGCATAAAACACTCATTAACGCCACAGCTAGAGTAGTGGGTGCAGTTGTGGTCACCACACTATCGGAAGGAAGTGATTGTGTGAGAAAGGGTGCAGAGGAGATTCACCAGGACGTTGTCCGGGCTGGAGAATTTCACCGGCGAAGAGAGACTGGTTAGGCTGGGGTTGTTTACCTTCGAGCAGAAAAGGCTGAGGGAGGACCTGATTGAGGCGTATAAAATTATGAAAGACATAGATAGGGTGGATAGGAAGGAACCTTTCCCTAAGAGGGTCAATGACCAGGGGACATAGATTTAAGGTAAGGGGCAGGAGATTTAGAGGGGATGTGAGGAAAAGGTTTTCCAGTCAGAGCCGGAAATCCTCACAACATTGAAGAAACATTTTGCTGACCACATGAAATGCCACAGCATACAGGTAAAGGTAAAGTCGTCATAGTCCCAGATGACCATAAGCTGCTTTCCCCTTTGAGGGGGAGAGCTGACTGGTGGCGATTGAACCTGAGGATCACCACACCTCAGGCGAGGGGCAATAGCAGACAAGGCCACGGACCCAGTGCTGGAAAATGGGATTAGAATAGAGCGGTGCTCGATGGTCACCGCACACACGAAGGGCCAAAGGTATGAAGTTCTGTGACTATGAAGGAAAGATGGAAGTGTGTCAGAAGCAGTTTGCAGAAGGTTCACCGTGGGTCAGCACGGTAGCACAAGTGGATAGCACTGTGGCTTCAGAGTGCCAGGGTCCCAGGTTCGATTCCCCGCTGGGTCACTGTCTGTGCGGAGTCTGCACGTTCTCCCCGTGTCTGCGTGGGTTTCCTCCCACAGTTCAAAGACGTGCAGGTTAGGTGGATTGGCCATGCTAAAATTGCCCTTAGTGTCTAAAAAGGTTGGGAGAGGTTATTTGGTTCCGGGGCGAGGGTGAAAGTGAGGGCTTAAGTGGGTGGGTGCAGACTCAATGGGCCGAATGGCCTCCTGTACTGTATGTTCGATGTTAATACCAGGAATGGGTGGGTTGTCTTATGGGGAAAGATTGGAGAGGTTAGGTTTGTATCCACTGGGGCAGCACGGTGGCACAGTGGTTAGCATTGCTGCCTACGGCGCTGAGGACCTGGGTTTGAATCCTGGCCCTGGGGCACCGTCTGTGAGGAGTTTGCACATTCTCCCCGTGCCTGCGTGGGTTTCGCCCCCACAACCCAAAAAAATGTGCAGAGTAGGTGGATTGGCCACGTTAAATTGCCCCTTCATTGGAAAAAATAATTGGGCACTCTAAATTTAAAAATAAAAAAAAATTAAAAAAAGATTTGTATCCACTGGAGTTCAGAAGAGTGAGAGGCGACTTGATCGAAACAGGAGATCCTGAGGGAGGGGTATTGACAGGGGGAGAGGATGTTTCCTCTGGTGGGAGAATCTGGAACTCCGGGGTCACTGTTTAAAAATAAGGGGTCGGCCATTTCAGACACAGATGGGGAGAAACGTTCTGCGGGATTCTCCGTTGGCGGGATCCTCCGCTTTGGCAGCGCCCCCACTCCTGCGGGTTTCCTGATGGTGTGGAGGTGGCCACAATGGCCGGTTACGGGAACAGAGGATCCCGGTGCCGGAAAACGGGGCTGGTGAATCCCACCTATTTTCTCCCCGAGGGCCGGGAGTCTCTGGAACTCTCTTCCCCAAAAAAGGCAGTGGCGGCAGAATCCTCAAATATTTTTGAGGCTGAACGCGATAGAATTTTAATTAACAAGTGGGGGGGGGGTGGGTGAAAGGTGATCGGGGGCCAGCGGGAATGTGCGGCCGAGGTTACAGTCAGATCAGACATGATTAATTGAATGGTGAATCGAGAGCCGAGTGGCCCACTCCTGATCCTCAGTCATATGTATGGAGCTTTCCCTCCACATTCCGTCCTGTTTTACCCTCCCTCTCTTTCGCTCCCCTCCAACCCCCGCTCTGGACCGCTTAAGATTATTATCTGTTTCAATGAAATCATGGAAAATTCTTCTAAATTCCGGACACACGTATATAGTCCTCATCAGCCAATCGCTCATTCGGGAGACCAATTGAGTGAAGCTTTGCATCCATCCCTCTGATGCAAGTATATCCTTTCTCAGAAAAGGAGACCAAAACTGGACATTGTTCTTCAAGCCTCACCACAACCCAGAGCCCAGACCAACTTTCAATATGCTTGTCTGTCCCTAACCGAGCTATCTGCAGCATATTGACCAGTTCTGTATCTATCTGTATCTTAATTGCCCCTTATGGATGTGGGTGAGGGGGTTAATCCCCCTCCGATAGGGGAACAGGCTGCCCAGTGTGTGTAAATGGGGAGAGGTGGGTGAGGGGGTTAATCCCCCTCCGATAGGGGAACAGGCTGCCCAGTGTGTGTAAATGGGGAGAGGTGGGTGAGGGGGTTAATCCCCCTCCGATAGGGGAACAGGCTGCCCAGTGTGTGTAAATGGGGAGAGGTGGGTGAGGGGGTTAATCCCCCTCCAATAGGGGAACAGGCTGCCCAGTGTGTGTAAATGGGGAGAGGTGGGTGAGGGGGTTAATCCCCACTCCGATAGGGGAACAGGCTGCCCAGTGTGTGTAAATGGGGAGAGGTGGGTGAGGGGGTTAATCCCCCTCCGATAGGGGAACAGGCTGCCCAGTGTGTGTAAATGGGGAGAGGTGGGTGAGGGGGTTAATCCCCACTCCGATAGGGGAACAGGCTGCCCAGTGTGTGTAAATGGGGAGAGGTGGGTGAGGGGGTTAATCCCCCTCCGATAGGGGAACAGGCTGCCCAGTGTGTGTAAATGGGGAGAGGTGGGTGAGGGGGTTAATCCCCCCTCCGATAGGGGAACAGGCTGCCCAGTGTGTGTAAATGGGGAGAGGTGGGTGAGGGGGTTAATCCCCCCTCCGATAGGGGAACAGGCTGCCCAGTGTGTGTAAATGGGGAGAGGTGGGTGAGGGGGGTTAATCCCCCCTCCGATAGGGGAACAGGCTGCCCAGTGTGTGTAAATGGGGAGAGGTGGATGAGGGGGTTAATCCCCCCTCCGATAGGGGAACAGGCTGCCCAGTGTGTGTAAATGGGGAGAGGTGGGTGAGGGGGTTAATTCCCCTCCGATAGGGGAACAGGCTGCCCAGTGTGTGTAAATGGGGAGAGGTGACGAGAGGGTTAATCCCAGTCGGTAGGGGAACAGGGTATAGTTTTACATATGAAGTATTAAATTATTTCTTTCCACCTACATTCCAACCCTCACTGACCTTGAAGATGTTGTTAAAATTTTTGGTTCAGGTTTCTGGCCAGACTAGTTGAACAACCTTGTCAAAGATTTGAGGCTCAACGAACCAGGAGAGAAAGAGGGTGAAACACAAGGGAAGAATAGAAAAACAGCACGAGAGAGAGAGAGAGCGAGAGGGAGAGAGGCAGTGAGGGAGCGAGAGACTGAGAGGGAGACGAAGAGTACAAAACAGTGACGGAGAGAGACAGAGAGGGGCAGAAAGAGAGACTGGGAAAAGCACAGTGAGATGTAAAGAGCCATGCACTCCTCCACAATTGGAAGCGGCTGATTCAGCAGTCTGCTGGGAAGATTGCAGGCGATTTCCTGAAACAAACATTATTTTTTTTCAACTCACTTCTTCCCCTCCTATTATCAGTCAGAATAAGGTGAGGTCTTGTCTTAACCACAATGAATTAATTCATCAGCCTTCAACACCACAAAACAGTCATAATTCCATTTTAAATGCACACAGACAGGTGAGATAATCCAGACAGAATTCATCTCGCAAAACATGGAACAAAATCAATCGAATCAGTGTGGGAACGTTGGCGAGAAGATTGCCCCAGGACAGGTACACAGAATCATAGAATTTACAGTGCAGAAGGAGGCCATTCGGCCCATCGAGTCTGCACCAGCTCTTGGAAAGAGCACCCTACTTAAGCCCACGTCTCCACCCTTTCCCCGTAATCCAGTAACCCCAATTAACCTTTTCTGGACACCCAAGAGCAATTTATCACGGTCAATCCACCGAACCTGCACATCTTTGGACAGTGGGAGGAAACCGGAGCACCCGGAGGAAACCCACGCAGGCACGGGGAGAATGTGCAGACAGAGACCCAAGCCAGGAATCGAACCTGGGACCCTGGAGCTGTGAAGCAACTCTGCTAACCACAGTGCTACCCACACTGCGTACAGCACGGGGTTAGGTACAGAGTAAAGCTCCCTCTACACTGTCCCCATCAAACACTCCCAGGACAGGTACAGCACAGGGTTAGGTACAGAGTAAAGCTCCCTCTACCCTGGGGCAGCAGGGTAGCATGGTGGTTAGCATAAATGCTTCACAGCTCCAGGGTCCCAGGTTCGATTCCCGGCTGGGTCACTGTCTGTGTGGAGTCTGCACGTCCTCCCCCTGTGTGCGTGGGTTTCCTCCGGGTGCTCCGGTTTCCTCCCACAGTCCAAAAGATGTGCGGGTTAGGTGGATTGGCCATACTAAATTGCCCGTAGTGTCCTAATAAAAAGTAAGGTTAAGGGGGGGGTTGTTGGGTTACGGGTATAGGGTGGATACGTGGGTTTGAGTAGGGTGTTCATGGCTCGGCACAACATTGAGGGCCGAAGGGCCTGTTCTGTGCTGTACTGTTCTATGTTCTATGTTCTATGTTCTACACTGTCCCCATCAAACACTCCCAGGACAGGTACAGCACGGGGTTAGATACAGAGTAAAGCTCCCTCTACACTCTCCCCATCAAACACTCCCAGGACAGGTACAGCACGGGGTTAGATACAGAGTAAAGCTCCCTCTACACTGTCCCCATCAAACACTCCCAGGACAGGTACAGCACGGGGTTAGATACAGAGTAAAGCTCCCTCTACACTGTCCCCATCAAACACTCCCAGGACAGGTACCGCACGGGGTTAGATACAGAGTAAAGCTCCCTCTACACTCTCCCCATCAAACACTCCCAGGACAGGTACAGCACGGGGTTAGATACAGAGTAAAGCTCCCTCTACACTGTCCCCATCAAACACTTCCAGGACAGGTACAGCACGGGGTTAGATACAGAGTAAACTTCCTCTACACTGTCTCCATTAAACACTCCCAGGACGGGTACAGCACGGGGTTAGATACAGAGTAAAGCTCCCTCTACACTGTCCCCATCAAACACTCCCAGGACAGGTACAGCACGGGGTTAGATACAGAGTAAAGCTCCCTCTACACTGTCCCCATCAAACACTCCCAGGACAGGTACAGCACGGGGTTAGATACAGAGTAAAGCTCCCTCTACACTCTCCCCATCAAACACTCCCAGGACATGTACAGCACGGGGTTAGATACAGAGTAAAGCTTCCTCTACACTGTCCCCATCAAACACTCCCAGGGCAGGTACAGCGTGGGGTTAGATACAGAAAAGTTCCCTCTACACTGTCCCCATCAAACACTCCCAGGGCAGGTACAGCGTGGGGTTAGATACAGAAAAGTTCCCTCTACACTGTCCAAATCAAACGCTCCCAGGATGGTTACCGAAGTACAGTGAAATGTATTTTTGGTCTTGGGCCGAGCAGCTGCCATACCAGGCTGTGATGCAGCCCAATAGGATGCTTTCTATGGTGCATCTGTAAAGGTTGGTAAGAGTTAATGTGGACAGCAGCTCAAACAGATCATTAAGTACATGAAAAGGAAATAAAATAAAGAAAATACATAATAGGGCAACAGAAGGTACACAATGTAAATACATAGACACTGGCATCGGGTGAAGCATACAGGGTGTAGTGTTAATGAGGTCAGTCCATAAGAGGGTCATTTATGAGTCTGGTAGCAGTGGGGAAGAAGTTGTTTTTGAATCTGTGCGTGTTCTCAGACTTCTGTATCTCCTGCCCGATGGAAGAAGTTGGAAGAGTGAGTAAGCCGGGTGGGAGGGATCCTTGATTATGCTGCCCGCTTTCCCCCGGCAGCGGGAGGTGGAGATGGAATCCATGGATGGGAGGCAGGTTTGTGTGATG
Organism: Scyliorhinus canicula; assembly: GCF_902713615.1. NCBI lineage: Eukaryota > Metazoa > Chordata > Chondrichthyes > Carcharhiniformes > Scyliorhinidae > Scyliorhinus > Scyliorhinus canicula. The sequence continues at coordinate 200,650,308 of NC_052151.1, forward strand.
GACTGGGCGGTATTCACGACTCTCTGAAGTTCCTTGCGGTCCTGGACCGAGCAGTTGCCATACCAGGCTGTGATGCAGCCCGATAGGATGCTTTCTATGGTGCATCTGTAAAAGTTGGTAAGAGTTAATGTGGACATGCCGAATTTCCTTAGTTACCTGAGGAAGTATAGGCGCTGTTGTGCTTTCTTGGTGGTAGCGTCGACGTGGGTGGAGCAGGACAGATATTTGGAGATGTGTATCCCTAGGAATTTGAAAATGCTCACCATCTCTACCTCGGCTCCGTTGATGCTGACAGGGGTGTGTACAGTACTTTGCTTCCTGAAGTCGATGACCAGCTCTTTAGTTTTGCTGCCATTAAGGGAGAGATTGTTGTCGCTGCACCGCTCCACTAGGTTCTCTATCTCCCTCCTGTATTCTGACTCATCGTTATTTGAGATCCAGCCCACTAGGTATCATCAGCAAACTTGTAGATGGAGTTGGAAGCAAGTTTTGCCACGCAGTCGTGTGTGTACAGGGAATAGAGTAGCCTTGTACGCAGCCTTGCGGGGCCCCGGTATTGAGGACTATTGTGGAGGAGGTGTTGGTGTTCATTCTGACTGATTGTGGCCTGTGGGTCAGAAAGTCGAGGATCCAGTTGCAGAGTGAGGAGCCAAGTCCTAGAGCTTGGCAGGGATTATGGTGTTGAAGGCGGAGCTGTAGTCAATAAATAGGAGTCTGATGTCGGAGTCCTTGTTGTCGAGATGCTCTACGGATGAGTGCCGGGTCAGGAAGATGGTGTCTGCTGTGGACCGGTTGCGATGGTATGCGAATTGCAGTGGATCAAGGCGTTCTGGGAGTATGGAGGTGATGCGCTTCATGACCAACCTTTCGAAGCACTTCATTATGACTGATGTCAGGGCCACCAGACGGTAGCCATTGAAGCTCCCTCTACACTGAGTAAAGCTCCCTCTACACTGCACCTATCAAACACTTCCAGAAAAATTATTAAACGTGGCTAGATACACAGTAAAGTTCTCTCCACACTGTCCCGATCAAACACTCCCAGGACAGGGACAACACGGGGTTAGATACAGAGTGAAGCTCCCTCTACACTGTCCTCATCAAACACTCCTAGGACAGGTACAGCACGGGGTTTGAAACAGAGTCAAGCTCTCTCCACACTGTCCCCATCAAACACTCCCAGGATTGGAACAGCACGGGGTTAGATACAGAGTAAAGCTCCCTCTACACTGTCCCCATCAAACACTCCCAGTTCAGGTAGAGCACAGGGTTAGATGCAGAGTAGTTGTATAAGTTTACCTAAGGTTTAAGACATGACAGGAGATCCTAGACCCATGTCATGCTCCTCGTGTGCGATGTGGGAGCTCAGGGACATGTCCACTGTCCCTGGCTCCTTCACGTGCAAGAAGTGTGTCCAGTTGCAGCTCTTGTTAGACCGCTTGACGGCTCTGGAGCTGCGGATGGACTCACTTTGGAGCATCGGCGATGCTGAGGAGGTCGTGGATAGCACGTTTAGCGAGTTGGTCACACCGCAGGTGAAGGTTACTGAGGGAGATAGAAAATGGGTGACCAAAAGACCGAGCAAGAGTAGGAAGGCAGTGCAGGTGTCCCCTGCGGTCATCTCCCTGCAAAACAGATATACCGCTTTGGATACTGTTGAGGGAGATGGCTCACCAGGGGAAGGCAGCAGCAGCCAGGTTCATGGCACCGTGGCTGGCTCTGCTGCACAGCAGGGCAGGAATAAAAATGGCAGGGCTATAGTGATAGGGGACTCGATCGTAAGGGGAATAGACAGGCGGTTCTGTGGACGCAATCGAGACTCCAGGATGGTATGTTGCCTCCCTGGTGCAAGGGTCAAGGATGTCTCGGAGCGGCTGCAGGACATTCTGGGGGGGGGGGGGGGGGGGGGGGGAGGGTGAACAGCCAGCCGTCGTGGTGCACATAGGCACCAACGATATAGGTAAAAAACGGGATGAGGTCCGACAAGCTGAATTCAGGGAGTTAGGAGTTAAACTAAAAAGTAGGACCTCAAAGGTAGTAATCTCAGGATTGCAACAAGTGTTACAAGCTAGTCAGAGTAGGAATGTCAGGATAGATAGGATGAATGCGTGGCTCGAGAGATGGTGCAAGAGGGAGGGATTCAACTTCCTGGGGCATTGGGACCGGTTCTGGGGGAGGTGGGACCAGTACAAACCGGGCGGTCTGCACCTGGGCAGGACTGGAACCGATGTCCTAGGGGAGGTGTTTGCTAGAACTGTTGGGGAGGATTTAAACTAATGTGGCAGGGGGATGGGAACCGATGCAGGAAGTTGGAAGGTAGTAAAACAGGGACAGAAGCAAAAGGAAGTAAGGGGGAAAGTGCAAGGCAGAGAAGCCATAGTCAAAAATCAAAAAGGGCAACAGTACAAGGTACAGTGACTGAGGGGAGCTCAGTGAATAGGCCCAGTAATAACAAAAGGAATAAAACTGGAGATGTTAAGATTCAAAACAGAGATAAAAAAGACCAACATAAGTATACTTTACTTGAATGCTCGTAGTATTCGGAATAAAGTAAATGAGTTGATGGCACAAATCATCGTAAATGACTATGATTTAGTGGCCATTACTGAAACATGGTTAAAGGATGGTCACGACTGGGAGTTAAATATCCGAGGGTATCAAACTATTCGGAAGGACAGAGTGGATGGTAAGGGAAGTGGTGTAGCTCTGTTATTTAAGGATGACATCCGGGCAATTGTAAGGGATGACATCGGTGCTATGGAGGATAAGGTTGAATCCATTTGTGTGGAAATCAGGAATAGTAAGGTGAAAAAGTCACTGATAGGAGTAGTCTATCGGCCACCAAGTAGTAACGTTATGGTGGGGCAGGCAATAAACAAAGAAATAACTGATGCATGTAGAAATGGTACAGCAGTTATCATGGGGGATTTTAATCTACATGTCGATTGGTTTAACCAGGTCAGTCAAGGCAACCGTGAGGAGGAGTTTATAGAATGTATCCGCGATAGTTTCCTAGAACAGTATGTAATGGAACCTACGAGGGAACAAGCGGTCCTAGATCTTGTCCTGTGTAATGAGACAGGATTGATTCATGATCTCATAGTTAGGGATCCACAATATGGTGGAATTTAAAATACAGATGGAGGGCGAGAAGGTAAAATCAAATACCAGTGTTTTATGTTTAAACAAAGGAGATTACAAGGGGTTGAGAGAAGAACTAGCTAAAGGTAGACTGGGAGCAAATACTTTATGGTGGAACAGTTGAAGAACAGTGGAGAACCTTCCAAGCGATTTTTCACAGTGCTCAGCAAAATACTAACAAAAAGGAAGGACGGTAGAAAGAGGGAAAATCGACCGTGGATATCTAAGGAAATAAGGGAGAGTATCAAATTGAAGGAAAAAGCATACAAAGTGGCAGATTGGTGGGAGACTAGGTGATTGGGAAATCTTTAGGGGACAACAGAAAGCTACTAAAAAAGCTATAAAGAAGAGTAAGATAGAGTATGAGAGTAAATTTGCTCAGAATATAAAAACAGACAGTAAAAGTTTTTACAAATATATAAAACAAAAAAGAGTGGCTAAGGTAAATATTGGTCCTTTAGAGGATGAGAAGGGAGTTTTAATAATGGGAGATGAGGAAATGGCTGAGGAACTGAACAGGTTTTTGGGTCGGTCTTCACAGTGGAAGACACAAATAACATGCCAGCGACTGATAGAAATGAGGCTATGACAGGTGAGGACCTTGAGAGGATTGTTATCACTAAGGAGGGAGTGATGGGCAAGCTAATGGGGCTAAAGGTAGACAAGTCTCCTGGCCCTGATGGAATGCATCCCAGAGTGCTAAAAGTGATGGCTAGGGAAATTGCAGATGCACTAGTGATGATTTACCAAAATTCACTAGACTCTGGGGTGGTCCCGGTGGATTGGAAATTAGCAAACATGACACCACTGTTTAAAAAAGGAGGTAGGCAGAGAGCAGGAAATTATAGGCCAGTGAGTTTAACTTCGGTAATAGGGAAGATGCTGGAATCAATCATCAAGGAAGAAATAGCGAGGCAGCTGGATAGAAATTGTCCCATTGGGCAGACGCAGCATGGGTTCATAAAGGGCAGGTCGTGCCTAACTAATTTAGTGGAATCTTTTGAGGACATTACCAGTGCAGTAGATAACAGGGAGCCAATGGATGAGGTATATCTGGATTTCCAGAAAGCCTTTGACAAGGTGCCACACAAAAGGTTGCTGCATAAGATAAAGATGCATGGCATGAAGGGTAAAATAGTAGCATGGATAGAGGATTGATTCATTAATAGAAAGCAAAGAGAGGGGATTAATGGGTGTTTCTCTGGTTGGCAACCAGTAGCTAGTGGTGTCCCTCAGGGATCCGTGTTGGGCCCACAATTGTTCACAATTTACATAGATGATTTGGAGTTGGGGACCAAGGGCAATGTGTCCAAGTTTGCAGATGACACTAAGATGAGTGGTAAAGCGAAAAGTGCAGAGGATACTGGAAGTCTGCAGAGGGATTTGGATAGGTTAAGTGAATGAGCTAGGGTCTGGCAGATGGAATACAATGTTGACAAATGTGAGGTTATCCATTTTGGTAGGAATAACAGCAAACGGGATTTTTATTTAAACGATAAAATATTAAAGCATGCCGCTGTTCAGAGAGACTTGGGTGTGCTAGTGCATGAGTCACAGAAGATTGGTTTACAGGTGCAAAAGGTGATTAAGAAGGCAAATGGAATTTTGTCCTTCATTGGTAGAGGGATGGAGTTTAAGACTAGGGAGGTTATGCTGCAATTGTATAAGGTGTTAGTGAGGCCACACCTGGAGTATTGTGTTCAGTTTTGGTCTCCTTACCTGAGAAAGGACGTCCTGGCGCTGGAGGGTGTGCAGAGGAGATTCACTAGGTTAATCCCAGAGCTGAAGGGGTTGGATTACGAGGAGAGGTGGAGTAGACTGGGACTGTACTCATTGGAATTTAGAAGGATGAGGGGGGATCTTATAGAAACATATAAAATTATGAAGGGAATAGATAGGATAGATGCGGGCAGGTTGTTTCCACTGGCGGGTGAAAGCAGAACTAGGGGGCATAGCCTCAAAATAAGGGGAAGTAGATTTAGGGCTGAGTTTAGGAGGAACTTCTTCACCCAAAGGGTTGTGAATCTATGGAATTCCTTGCCCAGTGAAGCAGTTGAGGCTCCTTCATTAAATGTTTTTCTGGTAAAGATGGATAGCTTTTTGAAGAATAAAGGGATTAAGGGTTATGGTGTTCGGGCCGGAAAGTGGAGCTGAGTCCACAAAAGATCAGCTGTGATCTCGTTGAATGGTGGAGCAGGCTCGAGGGGCCAGATGGCCTACTCCTGCTCTTAGTTCTTATGTTCTTTTATGTTCTTAAACCTCCCTCCACCCTGTCCCCTTCAAACACTCCCAGGACAGGTACAGCTCGGGATGATTGATGTTTGATCATTGATGCAGGTAGGGCAGTGGATGTTGTCTAAATGGACTTCAGTAAGGCCTTTGACAAGGTCCCTCATGATAGACTGGTACAAAAGGTGAAGTCACACAGGATCAGGGGTGAGCTGGCAAGATGGATACAGAACTGGCTAGGTCATAGAAGGCAGAGAGTAGCAATGGAAGGGTGCTTTTCTGATTGGAGGGCTGTGACTAGTGGTGTTCTGCAGGGATCAGTGCTGGGACCTTTGCTGTTCGTAGTATATATAAATGATTTGGAGGAAAATGTATCTGGTCTCATTAGTACGTTTGCAGACGACACAAATGTTGGTGGAATTGCGGATAGCGATGAGGACTGTCAGAGGATACAGCAGGATTTAGATTGTTTGGAGACTTGGGCAGAGAGATGGCAGATGGAGTTTAATCCGGACAAATGTGAGGTAATGCATTTTGGAAGGTCGAATGCAGGTAGGGAATATACAGTGAATGGTAGAACCCTCAAGAGTATTGACCCTCAGAGAGATCTAGGTGTACAGGTCCACAGGTCACTGAAAGGGGCAACACAGGTGGAGAAGGTAGTCAAGAAGGCATACGGCATGCTTGCCTTCATTGGCCGGGGCATTGAGTATAAGAATTGGCAAGTCATGTTGCATGCTGTATAGAACCTTAGTTAGGCCACACTTGGAGTATAGTGTTCAATTCTGGTCGCCACACTACCAGAAGGATGTGGAGGCTTTAGAGAGGGTGCAGAAGAGATTTACCAGGATGTTGCCTGGTATGGAAGGCATTAGCTATGAGGAGCGGTTGAATGAACTCGGTTTGTTCTCACTGGAACGAAGTAGGTTGAAGGGCGACCTGATAGAGGGATACAAAATTATGAGGGGCATAGACAGAGTGGATACACAGAGGCTTTTCCCCAGGGTAGAGGGGTCCATTACTAGGGGGCATAGGTTAAAGGTGCGAGGGGCAAGGTTTAGAGTAGATGTACGAGGCAAGTTTTTTTACACAGAGGGTACTGGGTGCCTGGAACTCGCTGCTGGAGGAGGTGGTGGAAGCCGGGACCATAGTGACATTTAAGGGGCATCTTGACAAATACATGAATAGGATGGGAATAGAGGGATACCGACCCAGGAGGTGTAGAAGACTTTTGTTTAGACGGGCAGCATGGTCGGCACGGGCTTGGAGGGCCGAAGGGCCTGTTCCTGTGCTGTACTATTCTTTGTTCTTATTCTACACTGCCCCATCAAACACTCCCAGGACAGTTACAGCACGGGGTTAGATACAGAGTAAAACTCCCTGTACCCTGTCCCCATCAAACACTCCCAGGACAGGTACAGCATAGGGTTAGACACAGAGTAAAGCTCCCTCTGCACTGTACCCATCAAACACTCCCAGGACAGGTACAGCACGGGGTTATATACAGAGTAAAGCTCCCTCTACACTGACCCATCAAACACTCCCAGGACAGGTACAGCACAGGGTTAGATACAGAGTAAAGCTCCCTCTACACTGTCCCCATCAAACACTCCCAGGGCAGGTACAACACGGGGTTAGATACAGAGTAAAGCTCCCTCTAAACTGTCCCCATCAAACACTCCCAGGACAGGTACAGCACGGGGTTAGATACAGAGTAAAGCGCCCTCTACACTGTCCCCATCAAACACTCCCCGAACAGGTACAGCACGGGGTTAGATACAGAGTAAAGCTCCCTCTCCACTGTCCCCATCAAATACTCCCAGGGCAGGTACAGCATTGGGTTAGATACAGAGTAAAGCTTCCTCTACACACTGCCCATCAAACACTCCCAGGACAGGTACAGCACGGGGTTAGATACAGAGTAAAGCTTCCTCTACACCGTCCCCATCAAACACTCCCAGGACAGGTACAGCGTGGGGTTAGATACAGAGTAAAGCTCCCTCTACACTGTCCCCATCAAACACTCCCAGGACAGGTACAGCACGGGGTTAGATACAGAGTAAAGCTCCCTCTACACTGTACCCATCAAACACTCCCAGGACAGGTACAGCATGGGGTTAGATACTGAGTAAATCTCCCTGTACATTGTCCCATCAAACACTCCCAGGACAGGAACAGCACGGGGTTAGATAAAAAGTCAAGTCCCCTCGTCCAGCATGTGGTTAGATACAGAGTAAAGCTCCCTCTCCACTGTCCCCATCAAATACTCGCAGGGCAGGTACAGCATTGGGTTAGATACAGAGTAAAGCTCCCTCTACACTGTCCCCATCAAACACTCCCAGGACAGGAACAGCACTGGGTTAGGTACAGAGTAAAGCTTCCTCTACACTGTCTCCATCAAACACTCCCAGGACAGGTACAGCACGGGGTTAGATACAGAGTAAAGCTTCCTCTACTGAGGGAGCTTTACTCTTTATCTAACCCCGTGCTGTACCTGTCCTGGGAGTGTTTGATGGGGACAGAGTAGAGCAGGGGTGGGCAAACTTTTCCGTGCAAGGGCCACATTCAGAAATTCACAATTCACAAAGGGCCGCATAGTATATTAAGTAAAATAATTACTTCACCCGGTTATGATTCTGGGCGCCTCAGATAGAACATAGAACAGTACAGCACAGAACAGGCCCTTCGGCCCTCGACGTTGTGCCGAGCAATGATCACCCTACTCAAGTCAACGTATCCACCCTATACCAGTAAGTAACCCAACCCCCATTAACCTTAAAAAAAAATTATTTTTTTTTTAAATTTAAAAAAAAAATTTTTTTTTTAATGACTTGGTGGGCCGCAGAAGTACCTTTGGCGGGCCGTAGTTTGCCCACCCCTGCTCTACAGTGTCTTTTTCTAACACAGTATGTAGATTGTCCGACCAGAGGGGAGGCCATATTGGATTTAGTACTTACATAGAACAGTACAGCACAGAACAGGCCCTTCGGCCCTCGATGTTGCGCCGAGCAATGATCACCCTACTTAGACCCACGTAACCCGTATACCCGTCACCCAACAATCCCCCCATTAACCTTACACTACGGGCAATTTAGCATGGCCAATCCACCTAACCCGCACATCTTTGGACTGTGGGAGGAAACCGGAGCACCCGGAGGAAACCCACGCACACACGGGGAGGACGTGCAGACTCCACACAGACAGTGACCCAGCCGGGAATCGAACCTGGGACCCTGGAGCTGTGAAGCATTGATGCTAACCACCATGCTACCGTTGGTAATGAACCAGGACAGGTGATAGATTTGTTAGTGGGAGAGCATTTTGGAGGTAGTGACCACAATTCTGTGACTTTCACTTTAGTTATGGAGAGGGATAGGTGCGTGCAACAGGGCAAGGTTTATAATTGGGCGAAGGGTAAATAGAATGCTGTCAGACAAGAATTGAAGTGCAGAAGTTGGGAACACAGGCTGTCAGGGAAGGACACAAGTGAAATGTGGAACTTGTTCAAAGAACAGGTACTGCGTGTCTTTGATATGTATGTCCCTGTCAGGCAGGGAAGAGATGGTCGACTGAGGGAACCATGGCTGACAAGAGAGGTTGAATGTCTTGTTAAGAGGAAGAAGGAGACTTATATACAGGTAAAGAAACAAGGTTCAGACAGGGAGCTGGAGGGATATAAGATAGCCAGGAGGGAATTGAAGAAAGGGATTAGGAGAGCTAAGAGAGGGCATGAAAAATCTTTGGCGGGTAGGATCAAGGAAAACCCCAAGGCCTTTTACACATATGTGAGAAATATGAGAATGACTAGAGCGAGGGTAGGTCCGATCAAGGACAGTAGCGGGAGATTGTGTATTGAGTCTGAAGAGATAGGAGAGGTCTTGAACAAGTATTTGTCTTCAGTATTTACAAACGAGAGGGGCCATATTGTTGGAGAGGACAGCGTGAAGCAGACTGATAAGCTTGAGGAGATACTTGTCAGGAAGGAAGATGTGTTGCGCGTTTTGTCCCCCGGGCCTGACGGGATATATCCAAGGATTCTATGGGAAGCAAGAAATGAAATTGCAGAGCCGTTGGCAATGATCTTTTCGTCCTCGCTGTCAACAGGGGTGGTACCAGAGGATTGGAGAGTGGCGAATGTCGTGCCCCTGTTCAAAAAAGGGAATAGGGATAACCCTGGGAATTACAGGCCAGTTGGTCTTACTTCGGTGGTAGGCAAAGTAATGGAAAGGGTACTGAGGGATAGGATTTCTGAGCATCTGGAAAGGCACTGCTTGATTAGGGATAGTCAGCACAGATTTGTTAGGGGTAGGTCTTGCCTTGCAAGTCTTATTGACTTCTTTGAGGAGGTGACCAAGCATGTGGATGAAGGTAAAGCAGTGGATGTAGTGTACATGGATTTTAGTAAGGCATTTGATAAGGTTCCCCATTGTAGGCTTGTGCAGAAAGTAAGGAGGCATGGGATAGTGGGAAATTTGACCAGTTGGATAACAAACTGGCTAACCGATAGAAGACAGAGAGTGATAGTGGATGGCAAATATTCAGCCTGGAGCCCAGTTATCAGTGGCGTACCGCAGGGATCAGTTCTGGGTCCTCTGCTGTTTGTGATTTTCATTAACGACTTGGATGAGGGAGTTGAAGGGTGGGTCAGTAAATTTGCAGATGATACGAAGATTGGTGGAGTTGTGGATAGTGAGGAGGGCTGTTGTCAGCTTCAAAGAGACATAGATAGAATGCAGAGCTGGGCTGAGAAGTGGCAGATGGAGTTTAACCCTGACAAGTGTGAGGTTGCCCATTTTGGAAGGACAAATATGAATGCGGAATACAGGGTTAACGGTAGGGTTCTTGGCAATGTGGAGGAGCAGAGAGATCTTGGGGTCTATGTTCATAACATAAGAACATAAGAACTAGGAGCAGGAGTAGGCCATCTGGCCCCTCGAGCCTGCTCCGCCATTCAATTAGATCATGGCTGATCTTTTTTGGACTCAGCTCCACTTTCCGGCCCGAACACTATAACCCTTAATCCCTTTATTCTTCAAAAAACTATCTATCTTTACCTTAAAAACATGTAATGAAGGAGCCTCAACTGCTTCACTGGGCAAGGAATTCCATAGATTCACAACCCTTTGGGTGAAGAAGTTCCTCCTAAACTCAGTCCTAAATCTACTTCCCCTTATTTTGAGGCTATGTCCCCTAGTTCTGCTGTCACCCGCCAGTGGAAACAACCTGCCCGCATCTATCCTATCTATTCCCTTCATAATTTTAAATGTTTCTATAAGATCCCCCCTCATCCTTCTAAATTCCAACGAGTACAGTCCCAGTCTACTCAACCTCTCCTCATAATCCAACCCCTTCAGCTCTGGGATTAACCTCTGGGATTAACCTAGTGAATCTCCTCTGCACACCCTCCAGCGCCAGTACGTCCTTTCCCAAGTACGGAGACCAAAACTGAACACAATACTCCAGGTGTGGCCGCACTAACACCTTATACAATTGCAACATAACCTCCCTAGTCTTAAACTCCATCCCTCTAGCAATGAAGGACAAAATTCCATTTGCCTTCTTAATCACCTGTTGCACTTGTAAACCAACTTTCTGTCACTCATGCACTAGCACACCCAGGTCTCTCTGCACAGCGGCATGCTTTAATATTTTATTGTTTAAATAATAATCCCGTTTGCTGTTATTCCTACCAAAATGGATAACCTCACATTTGTCAACATTGTATTCCATCTGCCAGACCCGAGCCCATTCACTTAACCTATCCAAATCCCTCTGCAGACTTCCAGTATCCTCTGCAATTTTCGCTTTACCACTCATCTTAGTGTCATCTGCAAACTTGGACACATTGACCTTGGTCCCCAACTCCAAATCATCTGTGTAAATTGTGAACAATTGTGGGCCCAACACGGATCCCTGAGGGACACCACTAGCTACTGATTGCCAACCGAGAAACACCCATTAATCCCCACTCTTTGCTTTCTATTAATTAACTAATCCTCTATCCATGCTACTACTTTACCCTTAATGCCATGCATCTTTATCTTATGCAGCAACCTTTTGTGTGGCACCTTGTCAAAGGCTTTCTGGAAATCCAGATATACCACATCCATCGGCTCCCCGTTATCTACTGCACTGGTAATGTCCTCAAAAAATTCCACTAAATTAGTTAGGCATGACCTGCCTTTTACGAACCCATGCTGCGTCTGCCCAATGGGACAATTTCTATCCAGATGCCTCGCAATTTCTTCCTTGATGATAGATTCCAGCATCTTCCCTATTACCGAAGTTAAGCTCACTGGCCTATAATTTCCTGCTTTCTGCCTACCTCCTTTTTTAAACAGTGGCGTCACGTTTGCTAATTTCCAATCCAATCTTTGATCATAGATCATAGATCATAGATCTTTGAAAGTTGCCACTCAAGTGGATAGAGCTGTGAAGAAGGCCTATGGTGTGCTAGCGTTCATTAGCAGAGGGATTGAATTTAAGAGCCGTGAGGTGATGATGCAGCTGTACAAAACCTTGGTCAGGCCACATTTGGAGTACTGTGTGCAGTTCTGGTCACCTCATTTTAGGAAGGATGTGGAAGCTTTGGAAAAGGTGCAAAGGAGATTTACCAGGATGTTGCCTGGAATGGAGAGTAGGTCATACGAGGAAAGGTTGAGGGTGCTCGGCCTTTTCTCATTAGAACGGGGAAGGATGAGGGGTGACTTGATAGAGGTTTATAAGATGATCAGGGGAATAGATAGAGGAGACAGTCAGAGACTTTTTCCCTGGGTGGAACACACCATTACAAGGGGACATAAATTTAAGATAAATGGTGGAAGATATAGAGGGGATGTCAGAGGTAGGTTCTTTACCCAGAGAGTGGTGGGGGCATGGAATGCACTGCCTGTGGTAGTAGTTGAATCGGAAACGTTAGAACATAGAACAGTACAGCACAGAACAGGCCCTTCGGCCCTTAATGTTGTGCCGAGCCATGATCACCCTACTCAAACCCACGTATCCACCCTATACCCGTAACCCAACACCCCCCCCCCTTAACCTTACTTTTTAGGACACTACGGGCAATATAGCGTGGCCAATCCACCTAATCCGCACATCTTTGGACTGTGGGAGGAAACCGGAGCACCCGGAGGAAACCCACGCACACACGGGGAGGACGTGCAGACTCCGCACAGACAGTGACCCAGCGGGGAATCGAACCTGGGACCCTGGAGCTGTGAAGCATTTATGCTAGCCACCATGCTACCGTGCTGCCCTAACCACGGGGTTAGGGACCTTCAAGCGGCTATTGGATAGGTACATGGATTAGGGTAGAATAATGGAGTGTAGGTTAACTTCTTAAGGGCAGCACGGTAGCATTGTGGATAGCACAATTGCTTCACAGCTCCAGGGTCCCAAGGTCGATTTTGACTTGAGTCACTGTCTGTGTGGAGTCTGCACATCCTCCCCATGACTGCGTGGGTTTCCTCCGGGTACTACGGTTTCCTCCCACAGTCCAAAGATGTGCAGGGTGGGAGGATTGGCCATGAAAAATTGTCCAAAATTCTATGATTAACATAGGACAAACGTTCGGAGCAACATCGTGGGCCGAAGGGCCTGTTCTGTGCTGTATTTCTCTAACTCTATCTCTACATTGCCCCATCAAACACTCCCAGGACAGGAACAGCACGGGGTTAGATACAGAGTAAATCTCCCTCTACACTGTCTCCATCAAACACTCCCAGGACAGGAACAGCACAGGGTTAGATACAGAGTAAATCTCCCTCCACACTGTCTCCATCAAACACTCCCAGGACAGGAACAGCACGGGGTTAGATACAGAGTAAATCTCCCTCTGCACTGTCCCCATCAAACACTCCCAGGACAGGTACAGCACGGGGTTAGATACAGAATAAAGCTCCCTCTACACTGTCCCCATCAAACACTCCCAGGACAGGTACAGCATGGGTTAGATACAGAGTAAAGCTCCCTCTACACTGTACCCATCTAACACTCCCAGGACAGGTACAGCACGGGGTTAGATACAGAATAAAGCTCCCTCTACAGTCTCTCCATCAAACACTCCCAGGACAGGTACAGCACGGGGTTAGATACAGAGTAAAGCTCTCTCTCCACTGTCCCCATCAAATACTCCCAGGACAGGTACAGCACGGGGTTAGATGCAGACTAAAGCTCCCTCTACATTGTCTCCATCAAACACTCCCAGGACAGGTACAGCACAGGGTTCGATACAGAGTAAAGCTCCCTCGACACTGTCCCCATCAAACACTCCCAGGGCAGGTACAGCATGGGGTTACATACAGAGTAAAGCTTCCTCTACACTGTCCCCATCAAACACTGCCACGACAGGTACAGGATGGGGTTAGATACAGAGTAAAGCTGCCTCTACACTGTCCCCATCAAACACTCCCTGGACAGCTACAGCACGGGGTTAGATACAGAGTAAAGCTCCCTCTACACTGTCCCCATCAAACACTCCCAGGACAAGTACAGCACGGGGTTAGATACAGAGTAAATCTCCCTATACATTGTCCCATCAAACACTCCCAGGACTGGAACAGCACGGGTTTAGATACAGAGTAAAGCTCCCTCTACACTGTCGCCATCAAACACTCCCAGGACAGGTCGAGCACGGGGTTATATACAGAATAAAGCTCCCGCTACACTGTCCACATCAAACACTCCCAGGACAGGTAAAGCACGGGGTTAGATACAGACTAAATCTTCCTCTACACTGTCCCCATCAAACACTCCCTGTACAGGTACAGCACAGGGTTAGATGCAGAGTAAAGCCCCCTCTACACTGTCCCCATCAAACACTCCCAGGACAGGTACAGCACGGGGTTAGATACAGAGTAAAGCTTCCTCTACACTGCCCCCATCAAACACTCCCAGGACAGGTACAGCATGGGGTTAGATACAGAGTAAAGCTCCCACTATTCTGTCACCATCATACACTCCCAGAACAGGTACAGCATGGGGTTAGATACAGAATAAAGCTCCCTCTACACTCTCTCCATCAAACTCTCCCAGGACAGGTAAAGTACGGGGTTAGATACAGAGTAAATCTTCCTCTACACTGTCCCCATCAAACACTCCCAGTACAGGTACAGCACAGGGGTTAGATACAGAGTAAAGCCCCCTCTACACTGTCCCCATCAAACGCTCCCAGGACAGGTACAGCACGGGATTAGATACAGAGTAAAGCTTCCTCTACACTGCCCCCATCAAACACTCCCAGGACAGTTACAGCACAGGGTTAGATACAGAGTAAAGCTCCCTCTACACCGTCCCCATTAAACACTCCCAGGACAGGTACAGCACGGGGTTAGATACAGAGTAAAGCTCCCTCTACACTGTCCCCATCAAACACTGCCAGGACAGGTACAGCACGGGGTTAGATACAGAGTAAAGCTCCCTCTACACTGTCTCCCATCAAACACTCCCAGGACAGGTACAGCACGGGGTTAGATACAGAGTAAAGCTCTCTCTCCACTGTCCTCATCAAATACTCCCAGGACAGGTACAGCACGGGGTTAGATACAGAGTAAATCTCCCTCTACATTGTCTCCATCAAACACTCCCAGGACAGGAACAGCACAGGGTTCGATACAGAGTAAAGCTCCCTCGACACTGTCCCCATCAAACACTCACAGGGCAGGTACAGCATGGGGTTACATACAGAGTAAAGCTTCCTCTACACTGTCCCCATCAAACACTGCCACGACAGGTACAGCACGGGGTTAGATACAGAATAAAGCTCCCTCTACACTGTCCCCATCAAACACTCCCAGGACAAGTACAGCACGGGGTTAGATACAGAGTAAATCTCCCTATACATTGTCCCATCAAACACTCCCAGGACTGGAACAGCACGGGTTTAGATACAGAGTAAGGCTCCCTCTACACTGTCGCCATCAAACACTCCCAGGACAGGTACAGCACGGGGTTAGATACAGAATAAAGCTCCCTCTACACTGTACCCATCAAACACTCCCAGGACAGGTACAGCACGGGGTTAGATACAGAATAAAGCTCCCTCTACACTGTCCCCATCAAACACTCCCAGGACAGGTACAGCACGGGGTTAGATACAGAGTAAAGCTCCCTCTACACTCTCTCCATCAAACTCACCCAGAACAGGTACAGCACGGGGTTAGATACAGAGTAAAGCTTCCTCTACACTGCCCCCATCAAACACTCCCAGGACAGGTACAGCACGGGGTTAGATACAGAGTAAAGTTCCCTCTCCACTGTCCCCATCGATTACTCCTAGGACAGGTACAGCACGGGGTTAGATACAGAGTAAAGCTCCCTCTACACTGTCCCCATCAAACACTCCCAGGACAGGTACAGCACGGGGTTAGATACAGAGTAAAGCTCCCTCTACACTGTCCCCATCAAACACTCCCAGGACAGGTACAGCACGGGGTTAGATACAGAGTAAAGCTCCCTCTACACTGTCCCCATCAAACACTCCCAGGACAGGTACAGCACGGGGTTAGATACAGAGTAAAGCTCCCTCTACACTGTCCCCATCAAACACTCCCAGGACAGGTACAGCACGGGGTTAGATACAGAGTAAAGCTCCCTCTACACTGTCCCCATCAAACACTCCCAGGACAGGTACAGCACGGGGTTAGATACAGAGTAAAGCTCCCTCTACACTGTCCCCATCAAACACTCCCAGGACAGGTACAGCACGGGGTTAGATACAGAGTAAAGCTCCCTCTACACTGTCCCCATCAAACACTCCCAGGACAGGTACAGCACGGGGTTAGATACAGAGTAAAGCTCCCTCTACACTGTCCCCATCAAACACTCCCAGGACAGGTACAGCACAGGGGTTAGATACAGAGTAAAGCTCCCTCTACACTGTCCCCATCAAACACTCCCAGGACAGGTACAGCACGGGGTTAGATACAGAGTAAAGCTCCCTCTACACTGTCCCCATCAAACACTCCCAGGACAGGCAGAGCACGGGTTAGATACAGAGTAAAGCTCCCTCTACACTGTCCCCATCAAACACTCCCAGGACAGGTACAGCACGGGGTTAGATACAGAGTAAAGCTCCCTCTACACTGTCCCCATCAAACACTCCCAGGACAGGTACAGCACGGGGTTAGATACAGAGTAAAGCTCCCTCTACACTGTCCCCATCAAACACTCCCAGGACAGGTACAGCACGGGGTTAGATACAGAGTAAAGCTCCCTCTACACTGTCCCCATCAAACACTCCCAGGACAGGTACAGCACGGGGTTAGATACAGAGTAAAGCTTCCTCTACACTGCCCCCATCAAACACTCCCAGGACAGTTACAGCAGAGGGTTAGATCCAGAGTAAAGCTCCCTCTACACCGTCCCCATTAAACTCTCCCAGGACAGGTACAGCACGGGGTTAGATACAGAGTCAAGCTCCCTCTCCACTCTCTCCATCAAACACTCCCAGGACAGGTACAGCACGGGATTAGATACAGAGTAATGCTTCCTCTACACTTTCCCCATCAAACACTCCCAGGACAGGTACAGTACGGGGTCAGATACAGAGTAAAAATTCCTCTACACTGTCCCCATCAAACACTCCCAGGACAGGTACAGCATGGGGTTAGATACAGAGTAAAGCTTCCTCTCCACTGTCCCCATCGATTACTCCCAGGACAGGTACAGCACGGGTTTAGATGTAGAATAAAGCTCCCTCTACAGTGTCCCCATCAAACACTCCCAGGACTGGTACAGCACTGCGTTATAGAACATAGAACATAGAACGATACAGCGCAGTACAGGCCCTTTGGCCCTCGATGTTGCACCGACATGGAAAAAAGCTAAAGGCCATCTAACCTACTCTATGCCCTTATCATCCATATGTTTATCCAATAAATTTTTAAATGCCCTCAATGTTGGCGAGTTCACTACTGTTGCAGGTAGGGCATTCCACGGCCTCACCACTCTTTGCGTAAATATCCCACCTCTGACCTCTGTCCTATATCTATTACCCCTCAATTTAAGGCTATGTCCCCTCGTGCTGCGTTAGATACAGAATAAAGTTCCCTCTTCACTGTCTCCATCAAAGACTCCCAGGACAGGTACAGCATGGGGTTAGATACAGAGTAAAGCTCCCACTATTCTGTCACCATCAAACTCTCCCAGGACAGGTAAAGCACGCGGTTAGATACAGAGTAAATCTTCCTCTACACTGTCCCCATCAAACACTCCCAGTACAGGTACAGCACAGGGTTAGATACAGAGTAAAGCCCCCTCTACACTGTCCCCATCAAACACTCCCAGGACAGGTACAGCACGGGGATTAGATACAGAGTAAAGCTCCCTCTACACTGTCCCCATCAAACACTCCCAGGACAGGTACAGCACGGGATTAGATACAGAGTAAAGCTCCCTCTACACTGTCCCCATCAAACACTCCCAGGACAGGTACAGCACGGGGTTAGATACAGAGTAAAGCTCCCTCTACACTGTCCCCATCAAACACTCCCAGGACAGGTACAGCACGGGGTTAGATACAGAGTAAAGCTCCTCTACACTGTCCCCATCAAACACTCCAGGACAGGTACAGCACGGGCTTAGATACAGAGTAAATCTCCCTCTACACTGTCCCCATCAAACACTCCCAGGACAGGTACAGCACTGGGTTAGATACAGAGTAAAGCTCCCTCTACACTGTCCCCATCAAACACTCCCAGGACAGGTACAGCACGGGGTTAGATACAGAATAAAGCTCCCTCTACACTGTCCCCATCAAACACTCCCAGGACAGGTACAGCATGGGGTTAGATACAGAGTAAAGCTTCCTCTACACTGTCCCCATCAAACACTCCCTGGACAGGTACTGCACGGGGTTAGATACAGAGTAAAGCTCCCTCTACACTGTCCCCATCAAACACTCCCAGTACAGGTACAGCACGGGGTTAGATACAGAGTAAAGCTTCCTCTACACTGCCCCCATCAAACACTCCCACGACAGGCACAGCACGGGGTTAGATACAGAGTAAAGCTCCCTCTACACTGTCCCCATCAAACTCACCCAGAACAGGTACAGCACGGGGTTAGATACAGAGTAAAGCTTCCTCTACACTGCCCCCATCAAACACTCCCAGGACAGTTACAGCACGGGGTTAGATACAGAGTAAAGTTCCCTCTCCACTGTCCCCATCGATTACTCCCAGGACAGGTACAGCACGGGGTTAGATACAGAGTAAAGCTCCCACTATTCTGTCACCATGAAACACTCCCAGAACGGGTCCAGCATGGGGTTAGATACAGAGTAAAGCTCCCTCTACACTGTCCCCATCAACACTCTCCCAACCAGGTACAGCACGGGGTTAGATACAGAGTAAAGCTCCCTCTACACTGTCTCCATCAAACACTCTCAGGACAGGGTACAGCACGGGGTTAGATACAGAGTAAAGCTCGCTCTGCACTGACCCATCAAACACTCGCAGGACAGGTAGAGCACGGGGTTAGATACAGAGTAAAGCTCCCTCTACACTGTCCCCATCAAACACTCCCAGGACAGGTACAGCACGGGGTTAGATACAGAGTAAAGCTCCTCTACACTGTCCCCATCAAACACTCCCAGGACAGGTACAGCACGGGGTTAGATACAGAGTAAGCTCCCTCTACACTGTCCCCATCAAACACTCCCAGGACAGGTACAGCACGGGGTTAGATACAGAGTAAAGCTCCCTCTACACTGTCCCCATCAAACACTCCCAGGACAGGTACAGCACGGGTTAGATACAGAGTAAAGACACTGTCCCCATCAAACACTCCCAGGACAGGTACAGCACGGGGTTAGATACAGAGTAAAGCTCCCTCTACACTGTCCCCATCAAACACTCCCAGGACAGGTACAGCACGGGGTTAGATACAGAGTAAAGCTCCCTCTACACTGTCCCATCAAACACTCCAGGACAGGTACAGCACGGGGTTAGATACAGAGTAAAGCTCCCTCTACACTGTCCCCATCAAACACTCCCAGGACAGGTACAGCACGGGGTTAGATACAGAGTAAAGCTCCCTCTACACTGTCCCCATCAAACACTCCCAGGACAGGTACAGCACGGGGTTAGATACAGAGTAAAGCTCCCTCTACACTGTCCCCATCAAACACTCCCAGGACAGGTACAGCACGGGGTTAGATACAGAGTAAAGCTCCCTCTACACTGTCCCCATCAAACACTCCCAGGACAGGTACAGCACGGGGTTAGATACAGAGTAAAGCCCCCTCTACACTGTCCCCATCAAACGCTCCCAGGACAGGTACAGCACGGGATTAGATACAGAGTAAAGCTCCCTCTACACTGTCCCCATCAAACACTCCCAGGACAGGTACAGCACGGGATTAGATACAGAGTAAAGCTCCCTCTACACTGTCCCCATCAAACACTCCCAGGACAGGTACAGCACGGGGTTAGATACAGAGTAAGCTCCTCTACACTGTCCCCATCAAACACTCCCAGGACAGGTACAGCTACGGGGTTAGATACAGAGTAAAGCTTCCTCTACACTGTCCCCATCAAACACTCCCAGGACAGGTACAGCACTGGGGTTAGATACAGAGTAAAGCTCCCTCTACACTGTCCCCATCAAACACTCCCGAGGACAGGTACAGCACGGGGTTAGATACAGAGTAAATCTCCCTCTACACTGTCCCCATCAAACACTCCCAGGACAGGTACAGCACTGGGTTAGATACAGAGTAAAGCTCCCTCTACACTGTCCCCATCAAACACTCCCAGGACAGGTACAGCACGGGGTTAGATACAGAGTAAAGCTCCCTCTACACTGTCCCCATCAAACACTCCCAGGACAGGTACAGCACGGGGTTAGATACAGAGTAAAGCTCCTCTACACTGTCCCCATCAAACACTCCCAGGACAGGTACAGCACGGGGTTAGATACAGAGTAAAGCTCCCTCTACACTGTCCCCATCAAACACTCCCAGGACAGGTACAGCACGGGGTTAGATACAGAGTAAAGCTCCCTCTACACTGTCCCCATCAAACACTCCCAGGACTGGTACAGCACGGGGTTAGATACAGAGTAAAGCTCCCTCTACACTGTCCCCATCAAACACTCCCAGGACAGGTACAGCACGGGGTTAGATACAGAGTAAAGCTCCCTCTACACTGTCCCCATCAAACACTCCCAGGACAGGTACAGCACGGGGTTAGATACAGAGTAAAGCTCCCTCTACACTGTCCCCATCAAACACTCCCAGGACAGGTACAGCACGGGGTTAGATACAGAGTAAAGCTCCCTCTACACTGTCCCCATCAAACACTCCCAGGACAGGTACAGCACGGGGTTAGATACAGAGTAAAGCTCCCTCTACACTGTCCCCATCAAACACTCCCAGGACAGGTACAGCACGGGGTTAGATACAGAGTAAAGCTCCCTCTACACTGTCCCCATCAAACACTCCCAGGACAGGTACAGCACGGGGTTAGATACAGAGTAAAGCTCCCTCTACACTGTCCCCATCAAACACTCCCAGGACAGGTACAGCACGGGGTTAGATACAGAGTAAAGCTCCCTCTACACTGTCCCCATCAAACACTCCCAGGACAGGTACAGCACGGGGTTAGATACAGAGTAAAGCTCCCTCTACACTGTCCCCATCAAACACTCCCAGGACAGGTACAGCACGGGGTTAGATACAGAGTAAAGCTCCCTCTACACTGTCCCCATCAAACACTCCCAGGACAGGTACAGCACGGGGTTAGATACAGAGTAAAGCTCCCTCTACACTGTCCCCATCAAACACTCCCAGGACAGGTACAGCACGGGGTTAGATACAGAGTAAAGCTCCCTCTACACTGTCCCCATCAAACACTCCCAGGACAGGTACAGCACGGGGTTAGATACAGAGTAAAGCTCCCTCTACACTGTCCCCATCAAACACTCCCAGGACAGGTACAGCACGGGGTTAGATACAGAGTAAAGCTCCCTCTACACTGTCCCCATCAAACACTCCCAGGACAGGTACAGCACGGGGTTAGATACAGAGTAAAGCTCCCTCTACACTGTCCCCATCAAACACTCCCAGGACAGGTACAGCACGGGGTTAGATACAGAGTAAAGCTCCCTCTACACTGTCCCCATCAAACACTCCCAGGACAGGTACAGCACGGGGTTAGATACAGAGTAAAGCTCCCTCTACACTGTCCCCATCAAACACTCCCAGGACAGTTACAGCACGGGGTTAGATACAGAGTAAAGCTCCCTCTACACTGTCCCCATCAAACACTCCCAGGACAGGTACAGCACGGGTTAGATACAGAGTAAAGCTCCCTCTACACTGTCCCCATCAAACACTCCCAGGACAGGTACAGCACGGGGTTAGATACAGAGTAAAGCTCCCTCTACACTGTCCCCATCAAACACTCCCAGGACAGGTACAGCACGGGGTTAGATACAGAGTAAAGCTCCCTCTACACTGTCCCATCAAACACTCCCAGGACAGGTACAGCACGGGGTTAGATACAGAGTAAAGCTCCCTCTACACTGTCCCCATCAAACACTCCCAGGACAGGTACAGCACGGGGTTAGATACAGAGTAAAGCTCCCTCTACACTGTCCCCATCAAACACTCCCAGGACAGGTACAGCACGGGGTTAGATACAGAGTAAAGCTCCCTCTACACTGTCCCCATCAAACACTCCCAGGACAGGTACAGCACGGGGTTAGATACAGAGTAAAGCTCCCTCTACACTGTCCCCATCAAACACTCCCAGGACAGGTACAGCACGGGGTTAGATACAGAGTAAAGCTCCCTCTACACTGTCCCCATCAAACACTCCCAGGACAGGTACAGCACGGGGTTAGATACAGAGTAAAGCTCCCTCTACACTGTCCCCATCAAACACTCCCAGGACAGGTACAGCACGGGGTTAGATACAGAGTAAAGCTCCCTCTACACTGTCCCCATCAAACACTCCCAGGACAGGTACAGCACGGGGTTAGATACAGAGTAAAGCTCCCTCTACACTGTCCCCATCAAACACTCCCAGGACAGGTACAGCACGGGGTTAGATACAGAGTAAAGCTCCCTCTACACTGTCCCCATCAAACACTCCCAGGACAGGTACAGCACGGGGTTAGATACAGAGTAAAGCTCCCTCTACACTGTCCCCATCAAACACTCCCAGGACAGGTACAGCACGGGGTTAGATACAGAGTAAAGCTCCCTCTACACTGTCCCCATCAAACACTCCCAGGACAGGTACAGCACGGGGTTAGATACAGAGTAAAGCTCCCTCTACACTGTCCCCATCAAACACTCCCAGGACAGGTACAGCACGGGTTAGATACAGAGTAAAGCTCCCTCTACACTGTCCCCATCAAACACTCCCAGGACAGGTACAGCACGGGGTTAGATACAGAGTAAAGCTCCCTCTACACTGTCCCCATCAAACACTCCCAGGACAGGTACAGCACGGGGTTAGATACAGAGTAAAGCTCCCTCTACACTGTCCCCATCAAACACTCCCAGGACAGGTACAGCACGGGGTTAGATACAGAGTAAAGCTCCCTCTACACTGTCCCCATCAAACACTCCCAGGACAGGTACAGCACGGGGTTAGATACAGAGTAAAGCTCCCTCTACACTGTCCCCATCAAACACTCCCAGGACAGGTACAGCACGGGGTTAGATACAGAGTAAAGCTCCCTCTACACTGTCCCCATCAAACACTCCCAGGACAGGTACAGCACGGGGTTAGATACAGAGTAAAGCTCCCTCTACACTGTCCCCATCAAACACTCCCAGGATAGGTACAGCACGGGGTTAGATACAGAGTAAAGCTCCCTCTACACTCTCCCCATCAAACACTCCCAGGACAGGTACAGCACGGGGTTAGATACAGAGTAAAGCTCCCTCTACACTGTCCCCATCAACACTCCCAGGACAGGTACAGCACGGGGTTAGATACAGAGTAAAGCTCCCTCTACACTGTCCCCATCAAACACTCCCAGGACAGGTACAGCACGGGGTTAGATACAGAGTAAAGCTCCCTCTACACTGTCCCCATCAAACACTCCCAGGACAGGTACAGCACGGGGTTAGATACAGAGTAAAGCTCCCTCTACACTGTCCCCATCAAACACTCCCAGGACAGGTACAGCACGGGGTTAGATACAGAGTAAAGCTCCCTCTACACTGTCCCCATCAAACACTCCCAGGACAGGTACAGCACGGGGTTAGATACAGAGTAAAGCTCCCTCTACACTGTCCCCATCAAACACTCCCAGGACAGGTACAGCACGGGGTTAGATACAGAGTAAAGCTCCCTCTACACTGTCCCCATCAAACACTCCCAGGACAGGTACAGCACGGGGTTAGATACAGAGTAAAGCTCCCTCTACACTGTCCCCATCAAACACTCCCAGGACAGGTACAGCACGGGGTTAGATACAGAGTAAAGCTCCCTCTACACTGTCCCCATCAAACACTCCCAGGACAGGTACAGCACGGGGTTAGATACAGAGTAAAGCTCCCTCTACACTGTCCCCATCAAACACTCCCAGGACAGGTACAGCACGGGGTTAGATACAGAGTAAAGCTCCCTCTACACTGTCCCCATCAAACACTCCCAGGACAGGTACAGCACGGGGTTAGATACAGAGTAAAGCTCCCTCTACACTGTCCCCATCAAACACTCCCAGGACAGGTACAGCACGGGGTTAGATACAGAGTAAAGCTCCCTCTACACTGTCCCCATCAAACACTCCCAGGACAGGTACAGCACGGGGTTAGATACAGAGTAAAGCTCCCTCTACACTGTCCCCATCAAACACTCCCAGGACAGGTACAGCACGGGGTTAGATACAGAGTAAAGCTCCCTCTACACTGTCCCCATCAAACACTCCCAGGACAGGTACAGCACGGGGTTAGATACAGAGTAAAGCTCCCTCTACACTGTCCCCATCAAACACTCCCAGGACAGGTACAGCACGGGGTTAGATACAGAGTAAAGCTCCCTCTACACTGTCCCCATCAAACACTCCCAGGACAGGTACAGCACGGGGTTAGATACAGAGTAAAGCTCCCTCTACACTGTCCCCATCAAACACTCCCAGGACAGGTACAGCACGGGGTTAGATACAGAGTAAAGCTCCCTCTACACTGTCCCCATCAAACACTCCCAGGACAGGTACAGCACGGGGTTAGATACAGAGTAAAGCTCCCTCTACACTGTCCCCATCAAACACTCCCAGGACAGGTACAGCACGGGGTTAGATACAGAGTAAAGCTCCCTCTACACTGTCCCCATCAAACACTCCCAGGACAGGTACAGCACGGGGTTAGATACAGAGTAAAGCTCCCTCTACACTGTCCCCATCAAACACTCCCAGGACAGGTACAGCACAGGGTTAGATACAGAGTAAAGCTCCCTCTACACTGTCCCCATCAAACACTCCCAGGACAGGTACAGCACGGGGTTAGATACAGAGTAAAGCTCCCTCTACACTGTCCCCATCAAACACTCCCAGGACAGGTACAGCACGGGGTTAGATACAGAGTAAAGCTCCCTCTACACTGTCCCCATCAAACACTCCCAGGACAGGTACAGCACGGGGTTAGATACAGAGTAAAGCTCCCTCTACACTGTCCCCATCAAACACTCCCAGGACAGGTACAGCACGGGGTTAGATACAGAGTAAAGCTCCCTCTACACTGTCCCCATCAAACACTCCCAGGACAGGTACAGCACGGGGTTAGATACAGAGTAAAGCTCCCTCTACACTGTCCCCATCAAACACTCCCAGGACAGGTACAGCACGGGGTTAGATACAGAGTAAAGCTCCCTCTACACTGTCCCCATCAAACACTCCCAGGACAGGTACAGCACGGGGTTAGATACAGAGTAAAGCTCCCTCTACACTGTCCCCATCAAACACTCCCAGGACAGGTACAGCACGGGGTTAGATACAGAGTAAAGCTCCCTCTACACTGTCCCCATCAAACACTCCCAGGACAGGTACAGCACGGGGTTAGATACAGAGTAAAGCTCCCTCTACACTGTCCCCATCAAACACTCCCAGGACAGGTACAGCACGGGGTTAGATACAGAGTAAAGCTCCCTCTACACTGTCCCCATCAAACACTCCCAGGACAGGTACAGCACGGGGTTAGATACAGAGTAAAGCTCCCTCTACACTGTCCCCATCAAACACTCCCAGGACAGGTACAGCACGGGGTTAGATACAGAGTAAAGCTCCCTCTACACTGTCCCCATCAAACACTCCCAGGACAGGTACAGCACGGGGTTAGATACAGAGTAAAGCTCCCTCTACACTGTCCCCATCAAACACTCCCAGGACAGGTACAGCACGGGGTTAGATACAGAGTAAAGCTCCCTCTACACTGTCCCCATCAAACACTCCCAGGACAGGTACAGCACGGGGTTAGATACAGAGTAAAGCTCCCTCTACACTGTCCCCATCAAACACTCCCAGGACAGGTACAGCACGGGGTTAGATACAGAGTAAAGCTCCCTCTACACTGTCCCCATCAAACACTCCCAGGACAGGTACAGCACGGGGTTAGATACAGAGTAAAGCTCCCTCTACACTGTCCCCATCAAACACTCCCAGGACAGGTACAGCACGGGGTTAGATACAGAGTAAAGCTCCCTCTACACTGTCCCCATCAAACACTCCCAGGACAGGTACAGCACGGGGTTAGATACAGAGTAAAGCTCCCTCTACACTGTCCCCATCAAACACTCCCAGGACAGGTACAGCACGGGGATTAGATACAGAGTAAAGCTCCCTCTACACTGTCCCCATCAACACTCCCAGGACAGGTACAGCACGGGGTTAGATACAGAGTAAAGCTCCCTCTACACTGTCCCCATCAAACACTCCCAGGACAGGTACAGCACGGGGTTAGATACAGAGTAAAGCTCCCTCTACACTGTCCCCATCAAACACTCCCAGGACAGGTACAGCCCGGGGTTAGATACAGAGTAAAGCTCCCTCTACACTGTCCCCATCAAACACTCCCAGGACAGGTACAGCACGGGGTTAGATACAGAGTAAAGCTCCCTCTACACTGTCCCCATCAAACATTCCCAGGACAGGTACAGCACGGGGTTAGATACAGAGTAAAGCTCCCTCTACACTGTCCCCATCAAACACTCCCAGGACAGGTACAGCACGGGGTTAGATACAGAGTAAAGCTCCCTCTACACTGTCCCCATCAACACTCCCAGGACAGGTACAGCACGGGGTTAGATACAGAGTAAAGCTCCCTCTACACTGTCCCCATCAAACACTCCCAGGACAGGTACAGCACGGGGTTAGATACAGAGTAAAGCTCCCTCTACACTGTCCCCATCAAACACTCCCAGGACAGGTACAGCACGGGGTTAGATACAGAGTAAAGCTCCCTCTACACTGTCCCCATCAAACACTCCCAGGACAGGTACAGCACGGGGTTAGATACAGAGTAAAGCTCCCTCTACACTGTCCCCATCAAACACTCCCAGGACAGGTACAGCACGGGGTTAGATACAGAGTAAAGCTCCCTCTACACTGTCCCCATCAAACACTCCCAGGACAGGTACAGCACGGGGTTAGATACAGAGTAAAGCTCCCTCTACACTGTCCCCATCAAACACTCCCAGGACAGGTACAGCACGGGGTTAGATACAGAGTAAAGCTCCCTCTACACTGTCCCCATCAAACACTCCCAGGACAGGTACAGCACGGGGTTAGATACAGAGTAAAGCTCCCTCTACACTGTCCCCATCAAACACTCCCAGGACAGGTACAGCAAGCAATAGGTACAAGAGTCAACCTGCCTTCACTCTGTCCCATTAACAATTCTGCATGTCAATGCAACAGGGAAGGAAAATAATCAGACAACAAATTGGTCCATCCAGTCAGATGGCGTTGGTGACTCAGTCCCGAGTCACAATTTCCTGCCAGGTTATTACTGAGTAAATACAGTTGTTGTGTTACAGGTGCCGCTGCCACCCGCCCAACACTTGGCAGCCAGCTGGATTAAAACCAAACCACTTCCTCAAATAATTTCACAGCAGCCTAATCTGTTGATAAAGGGAAACCTAACCTACAACTAACCCCGTGCTGTACCTGTCCTGGGAGTGTTTGATGGGGACGGTGTAAGGGGAGCTTACTCTGTATCTAACCCCGTGCTGTACCTGTCCTGGGAGTGTTTGATGGGGACAGTGTAGAGGGAGCTTTACTCTGTATCTAACCCCGTGCTGTACCTGTCCTGGGAGTGTTTGATGGGGACAGTGTAGAGGGAGCTTTACTCTGTATCTAACCCCGTGCTGTACCTGTACTGCGAGTGTTTAATGGGGACAGTGTAGAGGGAGCTTTATTCTGTTTCTAACCCCATTCGGTACCTGTCCTGGAAGTGTTTGATGGGGACAGTATAGAGTGAGCTTTACTCTGTATCTAACCCCGTACTATCCCTGTCCTGGGAGTGTTTGATGGGGACAGTGCAGAGGGAGCTTTACCCTGTATCTCAACCCGTGCTGTACCTGTCCTGGGAGTGTTTGATGGGGACAGTGTAAAGGGAGCTTTACTCTGTATCTAACCCCGTGCTGTACCTGTCCTGGGAGTGTTTGATGGGGACAGTGTAGAGGGAGCTTTACTCCGTATCTAACCCCTTGCTGTACCTGTCCAGGGAGTGTTTGATTTGGACAGTGTAGAGGGAACTTTACTCCGTATCTAACCCCGTGCTGTACCTGTCCTGGGTGTGTTTGATGGGGACAGTGTAGAGTGAGCCTTATTCTGTATCTAACCCCGTCCTGTACCTGTCCTGGGAGTGTTTGATGGGGACAGTGTAAAGGGAGCTTTAATCTGTATCTAACCCCATGCTGTACCTGTCCTGGGAGTGTTTGATGGGGACAGTGTATTGGGAGCTTTATTCTGTATCTAACCCCGTGCTGTACCTGTCCTGGGACTATTTGATGTGGCCAGTGTAGAGGTAGCTTTACTCTGTATGTAACCCCATGCTGTACCTGTCCCGGGAGTGTTTGATGGGGACAGTGTAGAGGGAGCTTTACTCAGTATCTAACTCCGTGCTGTACCTGTCCTGGGAGTGTTTGATGGGGACAGTGTAGAGGGAGTTTTAATCTGTATCTAACCCCGTGCTGTACCTGTCCTGGGAGTGTTTGATGGGGACAGTGCAGAGGGAGCTTTACCCTGTATCTCAACCCGTCCTGTACCTGTCCTGGGAGTGTTTGATGGGGACAGTGTAGAGGGAGCTTTACTCTGTATCTAACCCCGTGCTGTACCTGTCCTGGGAGTGTTTGATGGGGACAGTGTAGAGGGAGCTTTACTCTGTATCTAACCCCGTGCTGTACCTGTCCTGGGAGTGTTTGATGGGGAGAGTGGAGAGGGAGCTTTATCTTTGTGTAGAGAGTGAGATTTGTGTCTGAGCAGAGTATCCCTCGAGTGCTGAATTTCCAGTTGAAGTTAATTAAGATTTCCGATCTGCAGTGTCTTACAGTCTGCACGTAATCTTTTTCCTCCGACACGTGATATATTATTTGTGGCGGCCTGCGAGAGTTGAAACTCGAAAGGGCTGGATTCCACTCCTTGAAATAACAATGCAGTTTCCCTGTTAGTTAACTGACAGGTATATTCACGTCTCCAGTATCACTTTGCGTTGAGCTGTAGACACACCCTCAGATTGTTGTTCCCAGATCGGAATGCCAGAGGGTAGAGAGTGAAAGGCCACAGTGTGAAAGGAGTAAACACCCTTCTTTCTGTCTCCACCCCCATCTCTCTCCATCTCCTGCTCTCTCTTTATCTCTGTCACACTCTCCCTTCACCCCCCCTCCTCCCTATCTCAACTTCTTTGTCTCCCTGTCATTGTCTGCCTCTCTGTTCCTCTTTTTCTCACTCACCCTTCCTCCTATTTTGATGTGACTCTCTGTCTCTCTCTGCCGTACCCGTCTCTCTCTGTCTCCCTTTCTTTCTCTTCCTGCCTCTCTCTCCCTCTCCTTATTGCTCCCTCTCTCCGTTCTCTCAACCTCTCACTCTCATCCTCTTCCTCCTCTCTATTCCACTCTGCGTATCTCCTTGTCTCCCGTCTGCTTCTATCTATTCTCCTTCCTCTCTATTTCTTTCTCCTCTCTTTCTCTCCCCCCCCACCCCGCCCTCTGTCTCTCTCTTTCCCAGGTGCCTCCTGTTCTGAAGTTTTATTGGAGCCAATGATTGAGGCAGTTTTGGGCCGGGACATCACACTGCCGTGCCGTTTTCTGGGCAATGGAAAGGTGACGCAGGTGACCTGGGACAAGATGACTGATATGGGACCTCAGATGGTAGCCGTCCGAAGCAAGGACCATGGCATCCGCACTCACGACTTCTACGGGCATCGAGCATGCTTCCAGGTCACGGCCTCCGACCCCAATGCCTCGCTGGTCATCCGGGATGTGATATCCGCCGATGGCGGGCGTTACCGCTGCTCGATCGTCACGTTCCCGTCGGGCAACTTCGAGAAGGAGACCTTGCTGACCGTCATGGGTAGGCATCACAGCCCTGTTCTTCTTTTAGATTGGGTCACAATTCAAATACAACCATCGCTCCACTCCATTCAAATGCAATATCATCGAATCATAGAATTTACAGTGCAGAAGGAGGCCATTCGGCCCATCAAGGTTGCACCGGCCCTTGAAAAGAGCACCCTACCTAAGCCCACACCTCCACCCCATCCCCGGAACCCCACTTAACCATTTTTTTAATACACTAAGGGCAATTTATCATGGCCAATCCACCTAACCTGAACATCGTTAGGCGGCACGGTAGCATGGTGGTTAGCATAAATGCTTCACAGCTCCAGGGTCCCAGGTTCGATTCCCGGCTGGGTCACTGTCTGTGCGGAGTCTGCACGTCCTCCCCGTGTGTGCGTGGGTTTCCTCCGGGTGCTCCGGTTTCCTCCCACAGTCCAAAGATGTCCAGGTTAGGTGGATTGGCCATGCTAAATTGCCCGTAGTGTCCTAATAGTAAGGTTAAGGGGGGGGAGTTGTTGGGTTACGGGTATAGGGTGGATACGTGGGTTTGAGTAGGGTGATCATTGCTCGGCACAACATCGAGGGCCGAAGGGCCTGTTCTGTGCTGTACTGTTCTATGTTCTATGTCTATCTCTGGACTGTGGGAGGAAACCGGAGCACCCGGAGGAAACCCACGCACACACGGGGAGAACGTGCAGACTCCACACAGACAGTGACCCAGCCGGGAATCGAACCTGGGACCCTGGAGCTGTGAGGCAACTGTGCTACCCTTCCACTCGATTCTAATACAAACGTCCCACTAGACGCCATGCTTCCGATTAGTCCCACCTCCCTGTCCCTTCAGTCCCTTAATCCTGCAAAATGTATTCATCCACCTGCCCTTTTGAAAGTCACTGTTGCATCCGCTTTCAGCAACTTTCCAGCGAATGCATTCCCCATCACAGGAACTCCGTGTGCCAGTGTGTTGATTTTCACATTGGCACCCACACAAGAGCACAACACGTACAGCGTTGAGGTGAAAATGTTGAACTTTGTGACGCGGTGAGCAAATGAACAGGACTACACAATAGGACAAGCTGTCCGCACCCTCGAGGGAACCCCCAGGCTCCCTGTCACCAGAGGCCGATCACCGATAGCGGCGAGGCCTCTTTCTCTCCCTCCCTCTCTCTCTCTCGCCGGGAGGCCACATACCCATTGTGTGTTAACTAATCCCATCCACCCCTCCAAAAAACAACCAAGATGGCGGTATACAAACAACATGGTCACCCGGTGCAGAGAGGGGCGGGGAAGAGGAGGACCTCCTTGTGAACCTGCTCCTTCGCCTGGTCAAACCTGTCCTCGCACAGCTCCAGACACGGCGTCCGATCGGGGAGTGGGGAGGGGGTCATCCAGCCCGACTCTGCCCATCTTCCACGGCAATATTCACGGCCGGGTGCCCCTGTGGAGGGCGAATGCGCTGTCTGCCGGCAGGGTGGTCGCTTTCCACGCTGGGTCCACAGCGTGGGGACTGCCGTCTTTTATTGGACCCCCTCTTGTCGCGTTTTGATTTGACATTTCTTTAAGCTTCCTTTCTTTTGTTTCCGGTCCTTGCCGTTTCCTTTGAAATGAAATGAAAATCGCTTATTGGCACGAGTGGGCTTCAGATGAAGTTACTGTGAAAAGCCCCTAGTCGCCACATTCCGGCGCCTGTTCGGGGAGGCTGGTACGGGAATCGAACCCGTGCTGCTGGCCTGCCTCGATCTGCTTTCAAAGCCAGCGATTTAGCCCAGTGTGCTAAACCAGCCCCTTCGGGGGGGTGGGTTACTAACTTTTCGTTTGTCCTGCAATTTGTTTAATTTGGTTTGATCGATTTGTTCTGGAACACTATAAACTGCCTCCTCCATAGGACCCTAAAAGTGTGACAGCGCGGGCAGC
The DNA here is from genome assembly GCF_902713615.1 of Scyliorhinus canicula. NCBI lineage: Eukaryota > Metazoa > Chordata > Chondrichthyes > Carcharhiniformes > Scyliorhinidae > Scyliorhinus > Scyliorhinus canicula. The sequence goes on from NC_052151.1 coordinate 200,682,107, forward strand.
ACGGTGGCGCAGTGGTTAGCACTGCTGCCTCACGGCGCCGAGGCCCCGGGTTCGATCCCGGCCCCGGGTCATTGTCCGTGTGGAGTTTGCACATTCTCCCCGTATCTGCGTGGGTTTCGCCCCCACAACCCAAAGGTGTGCCGGGTAAGTGGATTGGCCGCGCTAAATTGTCCCTTAACGGGGAAAAGAAATGAATTGGGTACTCTAGATTGATAGAAAATAAGAAATGCAACAGCGGAATGAGGCCAGAATAGAGACAGCTCATTGTAATCCCATTTCCAGCACAGATCCAGGTACCTTTTCCATGAGTTGACTTTTTCAGCCATCAATTTATGCAGTGTATTCCTCATGTCCCCTCCAATCCTTCTACCTGCTAATTGATGCCTCCGCGAGGGGAAACATGTCTTACCCGTTTACCCCATCTATTTCATTCCTTCATGGGATGTGAGTGACACTGGCTGGGCCGTTATTTATTGCCCATCCCTAATTGCCCTTGAACTGAGTGGGTTGCTAACCCACTTGCAGGGGGCAGCTGAGAGTCAACCACATTGCTGTGGGTCTGGAGTCACATGTAGGTCAGACCAGGTAAGGACGGCAGATTCCCTTCCCTAAAGGACACGAGCGAACCAGATGGGTTTTTAACCACAATCGACAATGGTTTCATGGTCCCCGTTAGACTTTTAAATCCAGTGGGCGGAATTCTCCTACCCCCCCCCCCCCCCCCCCCCCCCCGCAGGGTCGGTGAATCGCCCGAGGCCAGCATCAATCCCGCCCCCGCCTTGGCCGGAATTCTCCGCCACCCGGGAATCGGCGGGGCGGGAATCGGGCCGCGCCGGTCGGCGGGCTCCCCGCGGCGATTCTCCAGCCCGCGATGGGCCGAAGTCCCGCCGCTGACAGGCCGATCCCGCCGACGTGGCTTAAACCACCTCTGGCGCCGGCGGGATTGGCGGCGCGAGCGGGCCCCCGGGGTCCTGGGGGTGGGGCGCGGGGCGGTCTGACCCCGGGGAGGGGGGGTGGCCTGGCCCGCGATCGGGGCACACCGATCGGCGGGCGGGCCTGTGCTGTGGGGGCACTCTTTTTCTTCCGCCGCCGCCACGGCCTCCACCATGGCGGAGGCGGAAGAGACCCCCTCCAACACGCATGCGCCGGTGGTGACATCAGCGGCCGCTGACGCACCGGCGCATGCGCGGACTCACGCCGACCGGCCAGCCCCGACGCCGGTCAGCGGGGTGCCAAAGGCCGTTCCTGTCGGTCGGCGGGGCGCCAACCACTCGGGCGCGGTCCTAACCCCTCAAGGTGCAGAGAATTCCGCAACTTTGGGGAGGCCCGACTCCGGAGTGGTTCCCGCCACACCGGTAAGCCGGGACCTCCCGCCCCGCCGGGTAGGGGAGAATCCCGGCCCAGATATTTATTGGACTCAGATTTCACTGTCTGCTGTGGTGGAATCCGAACCCGGATCCCCAGAGTATTGCTCTGGCTCTCTGGATTACTACTCCAACGACATTAGCACGATATCGCTGCCCTCCCCTGTCTGGGCCACTCACAATTTTGTTCACCTCAATTCGGTCGCCCCCTGAGCTTCCTCTTTTCTAAGGAAATCAACCCTAGCCATGCCCAATCTCTCCATGTGGCTGTGAAAAGCGATATTATTAACGTAAGAAACAAAAAAAAACTGTCTTTGTGGGGGCAGCCCGGTGGCGCAGTGGTTAGCACCGCTGCCTCACGGCGCCGAGGTCCCAGGTTCGATCCCGGCTCTGGGTCACTGTCCGTGTGGAGTTTGCACATTCTCCCCGTGTCTGCGTGGGTTTCGCCCCCACAACCCAAAGATGTGCAGGTTAGGTGGATTGGCCACGCTGAATGGAACAATATTAATTGGGTACTCTAAATTTATTTTTAAAAACTTTTTTGTGAATGGCAGCACATGCCTAGGAATCGCAAACAAGTGACGGGTAAGCTTGGCACACGCATGCATGTCACAGGGTAGAACTACCTGGTCACCACTGGGGTTTATTCAGCAGCCGAATGCCAGGGTAAGTCCGGAAGTATGAATTCTGGTGATCGAAGTGTCTTAACACAAGCTGCTGAGGAAACAGGGGACTGCCCAGGCAGCTGGCTGGTGGGGGAACAGAAGGCTGGTGCTGTGGGATCAGGAGCCTGGACGGGGGGCTGCAGGACTGGAGTGTGACCTGAAGGAGGTGGTCCTGGATCACGTCTCGGTGTCTCCACATCGGGGTTGGGGGGGGGTTCCATCCTGATGGTAGTGACGGAGACAGGGTCACGGGTTTCATCTCAGGGGTTTGCATGGTTGACCCCCTAGTTCAGGGTTTTTCAAACTTTTTTTCCCAGGACCTGCTTTTGACAACTGGCCGACCTTCGGAATGCATGGTGACTGACCTTTGCGACCCACGCTGACCGACCTTTGCGACCCATGCTGACCGACCTTTGCGACCCACGCTGACCGACCTTTGCGACCCACGCTGACCGACCTTTGCGACCCACGCAGAGTCCTTTGCGACCTACGCTGACTGTCCTTTGCGACCCACGCTGACCGACCTTTGCGACCCACGCTGACCGACCTTTGCGACCCACGCTGACTGACCTTTGTGACCCACGCTGACTGTCCTTTGCGACCCACGCTGACCGACCTTTGCGACCCACGCTGACCCACCTTTGCAACCCACGCTGACCGACCTTTGCAACCCACGCTGACCGACCTTTGCAACCCACGCTGACCGACCTTTGCGACCCACGCTGACTGACCTTTGCGACCCACGCTGACTGTCCTTTGCGACCTACGCTGACTGTCCTTTGCGACCCACGCTGACTGACCTTTGCGACCCACGCTGACTGTCCTTTGCGACCTACGCTGACTGTCCTTTGCGACCCACGCTGACTGACCTTTGCGACCCACGCTGACTGTCCTTTGTGACCCACGCTGACCGACCTTTGCGACCCACGCTGACCCACCTTTGCGACCCACGCTGACCGACCTTTGCGACCCACGCTGACCGACCTTTGCGACCCACGCTGACTGTCCTTTGCAACCCACGCTGACCGACCTTTGCGACCCACCTTTGCGACCCACGCTGACTGACCTTTGTGACCCACGCTGACCGACCTTTGCGACCCACGCCGACCGACATTTGCGACCCACCCTGACTGACCTTTGTAACCCAAGCTGATTGACCCCTTTGCGACCCACGCTGACCGACCATTGCGATCCATGGTGACCGACATTCGCGACACACGCCATGTTCGCTTATCTTTTAATGCGAAAGGGGAGTCTGCTTTGACCTCAAACTCACTCCAATCAGGTTCACAGAAGGAGAGGGCAATGCGCAGATCGGATGCAGACTTCAGCCGGTTAGTTTGTGCCGTCTTCATCTTTATGAAAACAGAAAATCCAACCTCACACATTTCGGTCGTCATGAAGACCAATAGCAACAAAATGCTTGTTTTACTCAGCACTGGATACTCCTGGGAGATGCTATACAAGAATGCTGTCAGCTTCGAGGATGTTTGGTGTGTTTTTAATGTGAGATCACAGGTCAGCTACAGCAGCATAGCCTTTTCATTTAGAGTCAGCTGGAAGTAAATAACTGACTCTGGGGTCTCAAGCTGAAAAGGAAATTTTCACCCACCGCTTTTTCAAAATTGGAAACATCCCCTCTCATTTGCCAGTACTTCCGTGCATATAACACACACGGGGCTGGATTCTCTGTCAACGGGATCCTCCACTTCGCCAGCAGGGCACTCTCAACCGCGGATTTCCCAATGGCGGGGGTGCCCACAATGGAAAACGAGTGCAGCGGGATGGAAAATCCCGCCATGGGCTTTGCCTCTTTATTGGCATTGTCCCAATTGACAAAACCATACCTCACGAAATCATCTCTATATTTCTTTGTTGCGAGTTACGTTTCTTTTTTAAGGGCTGTTAGCCAGAGGGCCTGGAGCTCTGTACAGAGCTAACACCAGCATTGCTCTGACCTACCCTGAACTCTCCTGAGCAGCTCTCACCAGCAGATTCTGTTCTGAGATCCTGTCCAATAGGTAAACAGTTGGTTTGCGTCTCTGGCCGTCTCGTAGTTTAAAAGAAAACATTGATCTTCGTAGTTCAGTTGCCATGCTCGCCAGCAGCTGCAAAATCAAAGCAGCTCTGCTCCCGTCTTTGACGCCCACAGCACGTCCCTGGACAATGCTTCACGTCAATTCACATGAACTACTCTCTGCTGCCGCCTCTGGCCGGAAGACTCCAGCAGCCTAATCTGTAGCTGCATTTAAAAATTGGCAGCAGATGCTGCAATTCTCCATGTGAAAGCCGGTAGAAGCTGTTCGGCGCGGGTCGCGACCCTGAGTTTAAAGACCTTAAAGACCAAGAGCTTAAAGACCATAGCTGACCTTCCTGATGCCTGACGCCGCTGGAGCCGTGGGTGGCGTAGATAGCTCAGCTTTATAGTCTGGCTTCGTAGGAATGGGCCAGAGTTCACGGCGGACGTTGGGACCATTGCCGCACGAGGAGCAGATCACAGAGCAGAAGGAAAGGACCGTGTGCCGTTCTGACCTCTTGACTCGATGGGTTATTTGAATTTGAAAATATTTCACCCGCTGTTGTCCACGGGGGGTCTCCGGGTAGCATCGGTGGGCCTGCGGCTTGCTGCAATTGATTCCAGGTCATTCTACATGGAGAGAGATTAACTTGGCCACACACCTAGGGAGGCCTTGGACTTCTGCCTGTGCGAGCGATTGACCTGACAAAGCCCCTGTCGACCTTCTGGAGCTGTGTTGTCGAACCGGAGGGACCTGAATAGCGGTGAACTGGTCTCTCCGTGTCTTCGGCCCTCAGAATGAAGTCGCAAGTTGAATCCTGCAGTGGCCACGGGAATGGCCAAAGATGTGACCGAGCCTTCATGTGTTGGTGATGTAGGGGGAACTCGTCCATCTCATCTCTTACACTCCCTTCTCTGGGGTTCTTCACTCTCCCAAATCAAATGGCAACGCCGTTGCTGAAGCAGCCCTGCCACCTGACAGAGCAGAATGCCCCCGGGGGGGGGGGGGGGGGGGGGGGGGGGGGGGGGGGGTGCAGGGTCAATCTGTATGAAAGCCGGGACAAGGCCCATTGCATACCTGGAGGACAGCGCCCCTCGGGATGTCACCTTGGAGACTGGGGCAGTCTTGGTGCCAGCTGCTGTAACCCATTCAATGGAAGTGTCCAAGTCGAGTGCGTAGAATTGTGAGTGAGTGACCAACTTGAGCTGAAGGGTGACCGAGACATGGGTTGAGAACGGGTGATAAGGTCTTCCAGAACATCACGTGGAGTGATGATGCACTCCCTGAAGGGGGAAAGAGGCACTTCACGTTAAACAAATGCAAACCATCAACATGTAGTAGAAATTACTGTTCCCCCCCCACTTATACTCGTATCCTTGCGAAGTGTCCTGATAAGTGCAAGATGAAAAACTTCGACAAGCCTCATGTTTCAGCAACACATAAACTGCCTCACCTCATGGCAGCAACACAGAGATAGCCTTTGGGTGGCACAGCGGCGAGTAGGGCCGCCTCACAGCGCCAGAGACTAGGGTGTCTGTGCGGAGTCTGCACCTTCTCCCCGTGTCTGGGTGGGTTTCCTCCGGGTGTTCCGGTTTCCTCCCACAGTCCAAAGTCGGGCAGGTCAGGTGGATCGGCCGTGCTAAATTGTGGGTTTAAAGGGATAGGGTGGGGGATTGGGCCTAGGTAGGGTTCTCTTTCGGAGGGCTGGTGCAGACTCGATGGGCCGAATGGCCTGCTTCTGCAACGTAGGGATTTTGTGAAATATTGATAAGCTTCTTTGAAGGATGGGAGTATGTGCAACAAAGTTTGGGGGGGGGGGGGGGGGTGGTGGCACGGCGGTGAGGGAAGTAATCAGACTGCCGATGATGCCACGCTGGCTGGCTTCTGGAAGCGTGTATTATGGAGCTCGACACAATGTCATCAGCGGACGTTCAGTTTTTTTTAAAATTTAGAGTACCCAATTAATTTTTTCCAATTAAGGGGCAATTTAGCGTGTTCAATCCACCTACCTTGCACATCTTTGGGTTGTGGGGGCGAAACCCACGCAAACACAGGGAGAATGTGCAAACTCCTCACGGACAGTGACCCAGAGCCGGGATTGAACCTGGGACCCTGGAGCTGTGAAGTGACCGTGCTAACCACTGTGCTACCGTGCCACCCACTGACTGACTGCGGAGAGGAAGGCGGTGACACGGGGACTGGTGGAGAATTCTCAGCAGTATCTTTGAGGGATGGACCTCAGAGACGACCTCCCATGGCCGAGCGAACGTTTCTTGCCCATCGCTAATTGCCCGTGAGGTCTTGCTCGGCCATTTCAGGGAGCAGTCAGGAGCCAATCACCCGGCTGTGGGTCTGGAGTCACACGTAGGACTGATGACCAGGTAAGGGTGCCAGATTTATCTTCCCTGAAGGAATGATTTCATGGTCATCATTAGACTTTTAATTCCAGATATTTATTAATATTTCGCAATCTGCCGTGGTGGGATTCGAACCCCAGCCTCATTGATTACTGGATTACTAACCCAGTGAAATTACCACTAGGCCACTGCCTCCCCAGTGCTCGGACTGCACAAAATGTGGGCTGAAGCCCTTGGTCGAAGCTGCGGCCGGCAAGTTAGCCAGGCCACCGGCTGATTGGTTGACCTCTGAAGTTAGGCTCTCGCACGTTCGAGTGCGTTGCCACGGGGCGGAATTTTACCGCCCCTCCCACCCGGTAGGACCCTCCAGTTCCGCCCAAGCCGGCGGAATTTTGAACGGCGTCCTTCTGGCCCCGGAACATTCCGCTGGTCCCCCGAGGACAGGTGGGGCAGCCCGAGGGACGGGTAAGCAACAGGCCGCGGGGGGCCCACGGTGGGCCGAGGGCTGGTCTCCAGTTGGGAAGACGTTCTGCGGGACTGCTGTTTAGATTGGCTGCACCCTCCACTCGAAGGTCTGCCGATCCTTCAAGGGTAGTTTCAGGTTCATGCATCGCCATCGGGCAGATCAAATGCCTCTGTGGGGCGTTACTATTCCGTGGCACTTTGGGCTTAAATTATTCGTGCGTGCGATGCGGTCGTCACCGGCTAAACCAACAGTTATTGCCTTGTCCCTAATTAACTCTGAGGGGGAAGATTGTGCCAATGGAATGTGTTGGTCAGGTCTGTGGTGATAGCGTGTTTCCAGTACACAATCTTTTGTCAGGTTGACTCAACGTTTGGCGTGAGCATAATTGTGGCTGACTGTCATGACAACACTGTGGCAAATCAAACCCCCCCCCCCCTCCCTGCACCCTGACTCTGTCGCGAGAAATGACGGGGCTGAGGTACTCCACACGGTGTCATGTCATCCTCAGAAGACTGAGGATCTTGGTTGTCTGATGGGGGAGGGGGGGTGATGATAAGTCATATCTGAACAAGTTTGGGCAGCACGGTAGCATTGTGGATAGCACAATCGCTTCACAGCTCCAGGGTCCCAGGTTCGGTTCCCGGCTTGGGTCACTGTCTGTGCGGAGTCTGCACGTCCTCCCCGTGTGCGCGTGGGTTTCCTCCGGGTGCTCCGGTTTCCTCCCACAGTCCAAAGATGTGCAGGTTAGGTGGATTGGCCGTGATAAATTGTCCTTAGTGTCCACAATTGCCCTTAGTGTTGGGTGGGGTTATGGGGGTCGGGTGGAGGTGTTGACCTTGGGTGGGGTGCTCTTTCCAGGAGCCGGTGCAGACTCGATGGGCCCAATGGCCGCCTTCTGCACTGTAAATTCTATGTAAAAATTCTATCTAAAATGTTCATTGCGAAAACAGGACTTGAGGTTCGACGAAGAGGCTCGCGATGCAAATCCTGTCAGCGACTCTCAGCAAAATATTGCCAAAAAACGGAGACATGCGGCTGAAGCTTTCTGCCTTGCACTCATCAGAACACATCCACAAAGAATCCCAAATGTGCGGGTCACAGCAATTGACACTGCACGTGAAGAGAATGCTGATTGATTGGCAAGTGGACTCTGACTGAGGCGTTACCATAGAGAACGCATCAGAGTCCGCTTGCCAATTGATCAGCATTCTCTTCACGTGCAGTTTTATTTAGCATCTGGTGTTCTTGCAGTTGTGGGCTGATGAGTGCAAGTTGAAAATCTTTGACAGCATTTCTCTTTTATTTCAGCGGCACTCTAGTTCCGTGCCGCCAATTGACCTGAGCCAACTTATGCAGTGGAGTGCCAAGTGTTGGGTGGTTTCAATCTGGAAGGAATCAGGGATGTCTCAGCTACAGATGTCAGAGTAGGACCACCTCGATGAACTCCCCCAGGGAGATTGTCATTGGGCCCCAGAGCGCGTGAAGTTCATGGGTTCATCTCGCTCTCTCTACATGGGCTAGAGGAGGGATATAGAGAGCTAGAAAAATGGGTGTTGGAATCAGCAACGAGCTCTTGGAGTTTGGCCAGTCGAATTGACCACCAGCGTTAGTGTCTGCACGGACCTCAACATGAAGACTCTCAATGACCAGGCCCCCAAAAAGTTGTGATGGTCTCTGGACAGAGAGGAGTGTCATCAACCTCGCGTAACCACGGTGAAGCAGCAGAACATAGAACAGTACAGCACCGAACAGGCCCTTCGGCCCTCGATGTTGTGCCGAGCATTGTCTGAAACCAAGATCAAGCTATCCCACTCCCTGTCATTCTGGTGTGCTCCATGTGCCCGTCCAATAACCGCTAGAAAGTTCCTAAAGTGTCCGACTCCACTATCACAGCAGGCAGTCCATTCCACACCCTAACCATTCTCCGAGTAAAGAACCTACCTCGGACATCCCTCCTATATCTCCCACCCTGAATCTTACAGTTACATCCACCCGAGGAAATAGTCTCTGAACTTCCACTCTAATTCGGCAATCACTATCTCGATCAGTATTAAACCAATGTCCTTCACACCCGGGCTCACACACACTGAAATCACTATTAAAGGAATGTTCCTTCACACCCAGGCTCACACACACTGAAATCACTATTAAAGGAGTGTTCCTTCACACCCGGGCTCACACACACTGAAATCACTATTAAAGGAATGTTCCTTCACACCCGGGCTCACACACACTGAAATCACGATTAAAGAAGTGTTCCTTTAATAGTGATTTCAGTGTGTGTGTGTGCCTGGGTGTGAAGGAACACTCCTTTAATAGTGATTTCAGTGTGTGTGTGCCCGGGTGTGAAGGAACACTGAAATCACTATTAAAGGAGTGTTCCTTCACACCCGGGCTCACACACACTGAAATCACTATTAAAGGAATGTTCCTTCACACCCGGGCACACACACACTGAAATCACTATTAAAGGAGTGTTCCTTCACACCCAGGCTCACACACACTGAAATCACTATTAAAGGAATGTTCTTTCACACCCAGGCTCACACACACGGAAATCACTATTAAAGGAATGTTCCTTCACACCCAGGCTCACACACACTGAAATCACTATTAAAGGAGTGTTCCTTCACACCCGGGCTCACACACACTGAAATCACTATTTAGAATTTAGAACAGTACAGCACAGAACAGGCCCTTCGGCCCTCGATGTTGTGCCGAGCAATGATCACCCTACTCAAACTCACATATCCACCCTATACCCGTAACCCAACAACTCCCCCTTAACCTTACTTTTTAGGACACTACGGGCAATTTAGCATGGCCAATCCACCTAACCCGCACATCTTTGGACTGTGGGAGGAAACCGGAGCACCCGGAGGAAACCCACGCACACACGGGGAGGACGTGCAGACTCCACACAGACAGTGACCCAGCCGGGAATCGAACCTGGGACCCTGAAGCTGTGAAGCATTGATGCTAACCACCATGCTACCGTGCTGCGGTAAAGGAATATTAAAGGAGTGTTCCTTCACACCCGGGCTCACACACACTGAAATCACTATTAAAGGAGTGTTCCTTCACACCCAGGCTCACACACACTGAAATCACTATTAAAGGAGTGTTCCTTCACACCCGGGCTCTCACACACTGAAATCACTATTAAAAATGTGTTCCTTCACACCCAGGCTCACACACACTGAAATCACTATTAAAGGAGTGTTCCTTAACGCCCAGGCTCACACACACTGAAATCACTATTAAAGGAGTGTTCCTTCACACCCAGGCACTCACACACTGAAATCACTATTAAAGGAGTGTTCCTTCACACCCGGGCTCACACACACTGAAATCACTATTAAAGGAGTGTTCCTTCACACCCAGGCACTCACACACTGAAATCACTATTAAAGGAGTGTTCCTTCACACCCGGGCTCACACACACTGAAATCAGTATTAAAGGTGTGTTCCTTCACACCCGGGCTCACACACTGAAATCACTATTAAAGGAATGTTCCTTCACACCCGGGCTCACACACACTGAAATCACTATTAAAGGAGTGTTCCTTCACACCCAGCCTCACACACACTGAAATCACTATTAAAGGAATGTTCCTCCACACCCGGGCACACACACTGAAATCACTATTAAAGGAGTGTTCCTTCACACCCGGGCTCACACACTGAAATCACTATTAAAGGAGTGTTCCTTCACACCCGGGCTCACACACACGGAAATCACTATTAAAGGAGTGTTCCTTCACACCCGGGCTCACACACACTGAAATCACTATTAAAGGAATGTTCCTTCACACCCGGGCTCACACACACTGAAATCACTATTAAAGGAGTGTTCCTTCACACCCGGGCTCACACACACTGAAATCACTATTAAAGGAGTGTTCCTTCACACCCAGGCTCACACACACGGAAATCACTATTAAAGGAGTGTTCCTTCACACCCAGCATCACACACACACTGAAATCACTATTAAAGGAGTGTTCCTTCACACCCGGGCTCACACACACTGAAATCACTATTAAAGGAGTGTTCCTTCACACCCAGGCTCACACACACTGAAATCACTATTAAAGGAGTGTTCCTTCACACCCGGGCTCACACACACTGAAATCACTATTAAAGGAGTGTTCCTTCACACCCGATCTCACACACACTGAAATCACTATTAAAGGAGTGTTCCTTCACACCCGGGCTCACACACACACTGAAATCACTATTAAAGGAGTGTTCCTTCACACCCGGGCTCATACACACTGAAATCACTATTAAAGGAGTGTTCCTTCACACCCGGGCACTCACACTGAAATCACTATTAAAGGAGTGTTCCTTCACACCCAGGCTCACACACACTGAAATCACTATTAAAGGAATGTTCCTTCACACCCGGGCTCACACACACTGAAATCACTATTAAAGGAGTGTTCCTTCGCACCCGGGCTCACACACACTGAAATCACTATTAAAGGAATGTTCCTTCACACCCGGGCTCACACACACTGAAATCACTATTAAAGGAGTGTTCCTTCACACCCGGGCTCACACACTGAAATCACTATTAAAGGAGTGTTCCTTCACACCCAGGCTCACACACTGAAATCACTATTAAAGGAATGTTCCTTCACACCCAGGCTCACACACACTGAAATCACTATTAAAATAATGTTCCTTCACACCCAGGCTCACACACACTGAAATCACTATTAAAGGAATGTTCCTTCACACCCAGGCTCACACACTGAAATCACTATTAAAGGAATGTTCCTTCACACCCAGGCTCACACACACTGAAATCACTATTAAAATAATGTTCCTTCACACCCGGGCTCACACACTGAACGTAGAACAGTACAGCACAGAACAGGCCCTTCGGCCCTCGATGTTGTGCCGATCATTGTCCGAAACCAAGATCAGGCTATCCCACTCCCTGTCATTCTGGTGTGCTCCATGTGCCTGTCCAATAACCGCTTGAAAGTTCCTAAAGTGTCCGACTCCACCAGCGAGCAGATGGCGATAAGCTCTGGGTGAGATTCCTCGTTGGCGTGAAATCGGCGCCAGCCCCGATTTCGGCATCAGAGCCCATTCTCCGCCCGATCGGCGAACATGATTTTGGCGCCGGTTTGACGCCTGTTAGCTATGCTCACCCCCACCCTGCCCCCCTCCCCCCCCCCCGCCAAATCGTGACGCGCACTGCACACTGTTGCAACGGTGTTCGGGCATCAACGGCCGCTCCCGCTTGGCTGAGTCGATGTGTGGTCACACAAATTGTGAACCCGACGTGGTGGCTGCGGATTGTGTCCAGCGCTGCCAAACTCAGCCGGGATCCGTGCCGACGGCCAGGGGTGCTTCTGCGAGAGCTGGGCGGACCTGTGGGGGGTGGCCAAGGGGCGTGGGCTGTGGGGTCGCGGATGACGGGTCGGGTCCGTGCACGGCTGCCACCATGTTGCACGGCACGACCGCAGAAGGTCGTCCTCTGTGCGCATGCGCGGCTCGGGACCCGGCCATTCTCCGGCAGGTTTTAGTGGAGGAGGCCGGAGTTTCACTCGATGTCAGTGCTCGCCCGTCACCAGTCCTGGTATCGTTGAGGGTTTCAGGCCGATTTCTTTGGTCATAAAAGACCACACAATCTCCGCTGGCACTGGCGCTGAAGCGGAGAATTCCCTATTCCTGGACGCCAAGTCTCCTCGTGCTGGAAGTGGCGATCGTGTTGCCAGTCTCCCGTTGCCAATGCTCAATGGAACAGCAGCGCGTTTGAAGAATGAGCCTAAAGAGGATGACTGGATGAATCGGTACCCTCGGAGTGCAGCTGTCACTAGAGGAGACAGCTTCCTCGAGCCATGCCATCATCGTCCAAGGTGGCAGCTCCCTCGCGAGCCTTAGCCACGTCCTGAACTAGCAAAAATTACATTTGCTGAGATAATGCGTTTCCGGAATGGTCAAGGCCCCGGCCGTGAGTGCGGCGGGGGTGGGGGGTGTGGGGGAGTGGGGGGGGGTGTGGGTGGGGGAATGGGGGAGTAGGGGGGTGGGGGTGCGGGAGTGGGGGCGTGGTGGTGGGGGGGTGTGGGTGGGGGAATGGGGGGGTGGGGGGGTGTGGGTGGGGGAATGGGGGGGTGCGGGAGTGGGGAGTGGGGACGTGGGGGGTGGGGGAGTGGGGTGGGTGGGGGCATGGGGGAGTGGGGGGGTGGGGGAGTGGGGTGGGTGGGGAGTGGGGGGGTGAGGGGTGGGGGTGAGGGGTGGGGGTGGGTGAGTGGGAGCTGGGGGAGAGGGGGGTGGAGTAGTGGGGGGTGGGGGCTGGGGGGGGGGAGTGGGGGGTGGGGGTGAGGGGTGGGGGTGGGTGAGTGGGAGCTGGGGGAGAGGTGGGGTGGGGGGCTGGGGGGGAGAGTGGGGGGGGTGGGGGGTGGGGGAGTGGGGGGTGAGGGGTGGGGGTGGGTGAGTGGGAGCTGGGGGAGAGGGTGGGTGGAGTAGTGGGGGGTGGGGGCTGGGGGGGGGGGGTGGAAAGTGGGGAGGTGGGAGAGTGTGGGGGTGGGGGGGTGGGGGGTGGGGGTGGGGGAGTGATGGAGTCTGTTCTCCGCTTCGATGAAGGTGAATGTATTCCTGGAGGCAGGAAGGGGTAGTACAGAGAGCCTTGGCATTGGGCAGGTGGGCAGGCCTCGATCTTTAATGGAACCACCAAAACTACAGGGCAATGCAATGAGACAAGAGATCTGTGCCCACGAGGGAACCCAAACACTCAGCAATTGGTTAATCTCTAGGCCGCTGTATGAAAGTCGATCACGTGCCAATTTCCTTCAATCCTTGCCCACTGGTTACTGACCCTCCCTGCCACCAGTCTCCACAAAGCACTCAGTGATTTTGAACACCTTTATTAAACCCACCCTTAATCTTTTCTGCTCATAAGGAGAATGATCCCAGGCTCCACGCAAGTCCATTGCTCTCTCGGCATGAAATTGTTTTACCATTGACTTAATATTGTCGCTCATTCTCATGCTCAATCTGTTTCCTTGTGTCTCTCTCTCTCCTTCCCTCACCCCACTTTCCCTTTCTCCCTCCCTCTCTCAACCCACCCTTTCACACCCTCGGTCCATTTTTCTCTTTCCCCCATCTCCCTTCCCTCCCTTCCTCTCTCTTTACCTCTCTCACCTTGTTTTTCCCCCTTCCCTCTCCCCTGCATTTTCTCTCACCACCTCTCTCGTTCTATCCAAATCTCTCTTCCCCCTTCTCCTTTCTTTTGCCCACTCTTCTTCCCCCTCTCCAAATCTCCCACTTGTTCTCACCCTCCACCCCTCCCTCCCCATTCTATCCACCTTGATTGCTCAATTCCTCCCTCGCTCGCTCTTGACTGAGTTCTCTCCTCTCTTTCTCCTCCTTCCTTCCCTCCCCATTCCCTTTTTCTCCCTTCGCTGCTCTCCCACCTCTCTCCCTTTCTCCCCACTCTCACTATCTCTCTCCCTCTCTCTTTTTCGTTCCTCTCTCTCTCTCGCTCACAAACTCTCTGTCCATCTTTCCCACTAACCTCTCTCTCTCTCCCTTTCTTACCTCTCCCCTTCTATCCATCCCTCTTTCCCTCCCTCTCTCCTGCATTCCTTTTTTCTTCCTCCTCATCCAACTTCCACCTGCCACCGATCTTCCGTCATCCACTACTCTTTCCCCTTCACTCGTTCTTCGCTCTCTCTTCTATCTCCCGCGCTCTCTCCTGGTGTGCCTCCCTCTCCCACACTCTCTCACCACCGCCTCTCAAATCCTCACTCTTCCTCTCTCCATCTCTCCTCTCTTTCCCTCCCTCTGTCACCCTCTGCTTTTCCGCATCCCCCTCTCTGCTCACTCCTCTGTCATCTGTCCACTCCTCCCCCTCTCTCCCTTATTCCATTCTGCCCCCCACCCTCACTCTCACTGCTGTCTAACCCTCCTCTCCCTCACTCCCTATCCGTCTCTCATACAGTGCCCCCAAAAACCTCCATCGTGCCTGGCGAACGGGACTTGCTGGAGGGTGACAGACGGGCATTAGCTGCCACCTGCATTGCCAAGCGCAGTTCACCACCGGCAACCATCAGCTGGGACTCGGAGGTGAGTGGCGAACACGAGGAGACATCGACCAAGAATGTAGATGACACATTGACCATCGTCAGCCATTACTACCTGGACCCAGTCAGAGCGATGGAGGGTCACAAAATCTCATGTCTGGTCAGCCACTATACCTTCGCGAAGCCAGCCCGCCTTGAACATAAACTCAGCGTGTACTGTGAGTATCATAGAGCCCGGTGCAGAGGGAGCTTTACTCTGTATCTAACCCCGTGCTGTACCTGTCCTGGGAGTGTTTGATGGGGACAGTGTAGAGGGAGCTTTACCCTGTATCTAACCCCGTGCTGTACCTGTACTGGGAGTGTTTGATGAGGACAGTGTAGAGGGAGCTTTACTCTGTATCAAACTCCGTGCTGTACCTGTCCTGGGAGTGTTTGATGTGGACAGTGTAGAGGAAGCTTTACTCTGTGTCTAACCCTGTGCTGTACCTGTCCTGGGAGTGTTTGATGTGGACAGTGTAGAGGAAGCTTTACTCTGTGTCTAACCCTGTGCTGTACCTGTCCTGGGGGTGTTTGATGTGGACAGTGTAGAGGGAGCTTTACTCTGTATCTAACCCTGTGCTGTACCTGGAGACACTCTAGAATTAAATATAACAAATCAGAGTTTGTGTCAGCGCCTCTCCCACCTGGGTGAAGAAAGGAAAGCCCAAGGCGAGAGGAACACCAAACGTCAGACAAGATACAACAAAGGAAACTTTCGCAAAAATGATACTAGGGATAGAACTGCAAAATCTCATTAAAAAGAGGACACTGCCCCCTACAGTCCTCAGTAAGGAGGACAGCTTGGAAGTCCCTATATAGACCACATGGAGGAGGGCGCCCTCCTCCTCCATCCAGCCCAACATCAAATTGAGGAAAGACTCGAACAATGCTGAGCCCAAACCCCCACTCAGGCCCCGGATCCAACAGGGTACGACCTCTCCAGGGGGACCGAATCTCAATTTGGAGAGCAGTCCAGGAAGCCCCAGAAGGAGACACCTCATACATAGAAACAAACATAGGAAATAGAAGCAGGGGGAGGCCATTCGGCCCTTCAAGGCTGCTCTGTCACTCATTATGACCGTGGCTGATCATCAAGTTCAATACCCTGATCCTGCATTCCCCCTCAAATCCCTTGATCCCTTTAGCCACAAGAGCTGTATCTAATAAATATATCACGGGAGAGGGCACCACACTCCACCGTCCAACATACCCGCCCCCGACCCAGGTAAAGCAGTTACTCCTGCCCTCACCTACTCAAACAAGAGGCCACTGTCACCACCCGCGCAGCCTAGTAAATATAGACCAGCCCAAAAAAAGGCTAGATATCCAACGACAAGCCAACCACGCTCGGGCGAGCACCTGTATATATTTCCCCCCATCCCAGCAACACCAGAGGCGCCAATCACAGACAAGAAAAGGAAGCCAATCTTCTCCAGGATACCTGGGGCTGGATTCTCTGATTCTGGGGCGGGATGGGTGGGAACGGTGGTGTTTTATCCCAGAAGAATGGGCAACACAGTAGCATGGTGGTTAGCATAAATGCTTCACAGCTCCAGGGTCCCAGGTTTGGTTCCCGGCTGGGTCACTGTCTGTGCGGAGTCTGCACGTCCTCCCCGTGTGTGCGTGGGTTTCCTCCGGGTGCTCCGGTTTCCTCCCACAGTCCAAAGATGTGCGGGTTAGGTGGATTGGCCATGCTAAATTGCCCGTAGTGTCCTAAAAAGTAAGGTTAAGGAGTGGGGGGTTGTTAGGTTACGGGTTAGGGTGGATACGTGGGTTTAAGTAGGGTGATCATTGCTCGGTACAACATCGAGGGCCGAAGGGCCTGTTCTGTGCTGTACTGTTCTATGTTCTCTAAGAAATGGCGGAAAGCGGCCACCAATTCCCCGTTTTGATGGGGCCTAGCAGGGACGCAGCGTAGAGTACCTGGCTATAGCTGCCGATAATAGAAACATAGAACATTACAGCGCAGTACAGGCCCTTCGGCCCACGATGTTGCACCGACCTGTGAACCCAATCTAAAGCCCATCTACACTATTCCCTTATCGTCCATATGCCTATCCAATGACCATTTGAATGCGTTTAGTGTTGGCGAGTCCACTACTGTTGCAGGCAGGGCATTCCACGCCCTTACTACTCTCTGAGTAAAGAACCTACCTCTGACATCTGTCCTATATCTATCTCCCCTCAATTTAAAGCTATGTCCCCTCGTGCTGGACATCACCATCTGAGGAAAAAGGCTCTCATTGTCCACCCTATCTAATTCTCTGATCATCTTGTATGCCTCTTAACCTTCTTCTCTCTAACGAAAACAGCCTCAGGCCCCTCAGCCTTCCCTCATAAGATCTTCCCTCCATAGAACATAGAACAGTACAGCACAGAACAGGCCCTTCGGCCCTCGATGTTGTGCCGAACAATGATCACCCTACTTAAACCCACGTAACCCGTATACCCATAACCCAACAATCCCCCCATTAACCTTACACTACGGGCAATTTAGCATGGCCAATCCACCTAACCCGCACATCTTTGGACTGTGGGAGGAAACCGGAGCACCCGGAGGAAACCCACGCACACACGGGGAGGACGTGCAGACTCCACACAGACAGTGACCCAGCCGGGAATCGAACCTGGGACCCTGGAGCTGTGAAGCATTGATGCTAACCACCATGCTTCCGTGAGGCCCATACCAGGCAACATCCTGGTAAATCTCCTCTGCACCCTTTCCAATGCTTCCACATCCTTCCCATAATGGGGCGACCAGAATTGCACGCAATACTTCAAATGCAGCCGCACCAGAGTTTTGTACAACTGCAACATGACCTCATGGCTCCGAAACTCAATTCCTCTACCAATAAAAGCTAACACACTGTACGTCTTCTTAACAACCCTCTCAACCTGGGTGGCAACTTTCAGAGATCTATGGACATGGACACCGAGATCTCTCTGCTCGTCCACACTACCAAGAATCTTACCATTAGCCCAGTACTCTGCCTTCCTGTTTTTCTTTCCAAAATTAATCACCTCACACTTTTCTGCATTAAACTCCATTTGCCACCTCTCAGCCCAGCTCTGCAGCTTATCTATGTCCCTCTGTAACCTGCACACATCCTTCCGCACTGTCTACAACTCCACCGACTTTAGTGTCATCTGCAAATTTACTCACCCACCCCGGAGAATTGCCTTGGGTGCGTGTGCGCACAGCGACGGCCGACAACCGCGCCTTGCAACATGGCGTCGGCCGCTCGCGGACCCGGCACGCGAAATAGTGCCCCCGTTTGGCCGGTTAGCATGCCCCGGACCATCCCCCCCACAGTGCCCCCAGCCCCTAATAATGTCCCCCCCCCCCCCCCCCCCCCCCGCCCGCGGTTCGGCCCTCCCCCGACTGTACCGGCGATTGATTGAGTTCCGCGGCCGCCACGGCGAGTTCCCGTCCGATGGGACCACACACGGCCGACGCCGTCGGGAACGTGGCCGGTCGGGGGTGGAGCATCAGGTTGCGGGCCTCGGGCAATGTCCCGAGGCCGTCGATACAGCGCGTGGCGTACTCTCCGAGCATGCGGCTTTGGAGGGGGGGGGGGGGGGAGCATCGCGAAAACACCACCGCCCGATCGCCGAACGCGATTTCGGCGAGCAGAGAATCCCGCCCCGATCTATCCATTCCATCACGGGAGACGAGCAAAGATTCCGCAATCCCAAAATAATAAATGTACAAAAGAAAGACACAACACAAATAATTTGAGTGGGAGCGTTTCCTCACCCACAATGGGGTGAGGTCAAACCAATTGTACACCAAATAATCTACGCTGCTGCGGCGTCAGTCTTGTGTCCAAAGGTAGTGACGGGAATCTAAGAACTCTAATGTACTCCCTCAGTGTGAAAGGTTACAGCAGATGGTAAATACTGTGCAACCTCCATTTACAACCAGCTCAGCATGATGGGCACAAGATAACAAGATGGCAAACATCTCTGTGCTCAAACACTCTCCTCAGCATAAAAGGCAGGAAGATAAATTCTGGAGTATAATCCCAAGGGAACAATGTTCAGGATTAACGATGAACCGCAGGATAATTTAACCATCCACGGAGCAGGAAAAATCCATGATCAAGGAACAACCAGGGTCCGTACAGAGTGAAGTGCAGGCTGGTTTAGGCTTGAGAGATGAACAGACACTTCCAACACTGATGAAGGTTCAACTCAATTTTATTAACTACTTCTAACTAACTAACACACGATGACAGTGGGTCTAAATGATGCTAATTTAAACTAGAGACCTAAGCCTTGTCCGAACCACGTGGTCTCAGCACGTGGTGTGAGTCTGTGCTGTGCTGGATGAGTTCTTGTTCCACTGAGAGGCAGCACCCAGAATGAGCTGGAACCGTGGTGCCCTCTGCCTTTATAGTGTGTGGATTCTAACTGGTGATTGGCTGCGGTGTTTGTGCATGTTGATTGGTCCCTGTGTGTGTCCATCAGTGTGTGTGTCTGCTGGTGTATATTATGACACACTTTCCCATAAGCCCCTGTACCTCCATCATGTCGTTGCCCCAGAGTGAAACCTGGGCCCTGGCGGCTGGAGAAGTCCCATCGTGCTCGGCCGCCTCCAGCCCTTCCTTGTCGATGAACATCGAGGACAAGACAACGGAAGTCCAGTGGTTGGAGCCTTCGACCAACCCCAGGACTCGGAAACCGGATGCAATGTGCTTCATTGAACTCAACTCGCCCAGCCTTCAAATCGAGATTGTGAAAGCATGGCAACTAGTTCTCAAATTCGGCCGGGTATTCATCCCCAGTTCCTCATGGCAGATCGGGCACACGGATACTCCTTCCCACCTCCCCAAATCAACCAGGATGTTCGCTATACCACGCACAGGATGTCCAAGGACTGAAGGTGAGCCGCCACCGAAGAAACTGCCCCATCGACTGACAAGATTCTCTTCTCCATCCATTCTCTTTCTGATATCTCACACCTCATCAGTATGGGCAGCGATAATCTGTGCCAGGGAGCCAACACCACCGTCCGCAACTTCACTCACAATGACAGCATGGTAGCACAGTGGTTAGCACTGTGGCTTCACAGCGCCAGGGTCCCAGGTTCGATTCCCCGGCTTGGGTCACTGTCTGTGCGGAGTCCGCACGTTCTCCCCGTGTGTGCGTGGGTTTCCTCCGGGTGCTCCGGTTTCCTCCCACAGTCCAAAGATGTGCAGGTTAGGTGGATTGGCCGTGATAAATTGCCCGTAGTGTCCTAAAAAGGTTAGGAGGGGTTATTGGGTTATGGTGATAGGGTGGAAGTGAGGGCTTAAGTGGGTCGGTGCAGACTCGATGGGCCGAATGGCCTCCTTCTGCATTGCATGTTCCATGTTCTATGACAGCCACCAGCTCGACGCCAATGGCATTGGTGAAGCGTGGGTCCGCACACCAGCGAAACCCGACCGCACGCTCGACCTCACCACAGCCACCATCAATCACCTAAATCAAACAAGGATCTTGACCTCACACAGTTTCCCATCGCCAGAATTCAGCCAGGATTTTCCAGGAACACAGCACAGACCATCAACAGCAGGATCAAATAATTGTGGGTCATGCATCAGGGTTAAAAAAAAAGTTAAAAGATGAGTAGAGACAGAGCTCCTGAAAATGCAGCTGTTCCTCTACTTACATCACGTGAGCCCCTGTCCTGGGAGTGTTTGATGGGGACAGTGTAGAGGGAGCTTTACGCTGTATCTAACCCCGTGCTGTACCTGTCCTGGGAGAGTTTGATGGGCACAGTGTAGAGGGAGCTTTACTCTGTATCTAACCCCGTGCTGTACCTGTCCTGGGAGTGTTTGATGGGGACAGTGTAGAGGGAGCTTTACTCTGTATCTAACCCTGTGCTGTACCTGTCCTGGGAGAGTTTGATGGGCACAGTGTAGAGGGAGCTTTACTCTGTATCTAACCCCGTGCTGTACCTGTCCTGGGAGTGTTTGATGGGGACAGTGTGGAGGGAGCTTTACTCTGTATCTAACCCCGTGCTACACCTGTCCTGGGAGTGTTTGATGGGGACAGTGTAGAGGGAGCTTTACTCTGTATCTAAACCCGTGCTGTACCTGTGCTGGGAGTGTTTGATGGGGACAGAGTAGAGGGAGCTTCACTCTGTATCTAACCCCGTGCTGTACCTGTCCTGGGAGTGTTTGATGGGGACAGTTTAGATGGAGCTTTACTCTGTATCTAACCCCGTGCTATACCTGTCCTGGGAGTGCTTGATGGGGACAATGTAGAGGGAGCTTTACTCTGTATCTAACCCCGTGCTGTACCTGTCCTGGGAGTGTTAGATGGGGACAATGTAGAGGGAGCTTAACTCTGTATCTAACCCCATGCTGTACCTGTCCTGGGAGTGTTTGATGGGGACAGTGCAGAGGGAGCTTTACTCTGTATCTAACCCCGTGCTGTACCTGTCCTGGGAGTGTTTGATGGGGACAGTGTAGTGGGAGCTTTACTCTGTACCTAACCCTGTGCTGTGTCTGTCCTGGGAGTGTTTGATGGGGACAGTGTGGAGGAAGCTTTACTCTGTATCTAATCCCGTGCTGTACCTGTCCTGGGAGTGTTTGATGGGGACGGTGTAGAAGGAGCTTTACTCTGTATCTAACCCCATGCTGTACCTGTCCTGGGAGTGTTTGATTGGGACAGTGTAGAGGGAGCTTTACTCTGTATCTAACCCCGTGCTGTACCTGTCCTGGGAGTGTTTGATGGGGACAATGTAGAGGGAGCTTTACTCTGTATCTAACACCGTGCTGTACCTGTCCTGGGAGTGTTTGATGGGGACAGTGTAGAGGGAGCTTTACTCTGTATCTAACCCTGTGCTGTACCTGTCCTGGGAGTGTTTGATGGGGACAGTGTAGAGAGAGCTTTACTCTGTATCTAACCCCGTGCTGTACCTGTCCTGGGAGTGTTTGATGGGGACAGTGTAGAGGGAGCTTTACTCTGTATCTAACCCTGTGCTGTACCTGTCCTGGAGTGTTTGATGGGGGCAGTGTAGAGGGAGCTTTACTCTGTATCTAACCCCGTGCTGTACCTGTCCTGGGAGTGTTTGATGGGGCAGTGTAGAGGGAGCTTTACTCTGTATCTAACCCCGTGTTGTACCTGTCCTGGGAGTGTTTGATGGGGACAGTGTAGAGGGAGCTTTACTCTGTATCTAACCCCGTGCTGTACCTGTCCTGGGTGTGTTTGATGGGGGCAGGGTATAGGGAGCTTTTGGCTGTGTTTAAAATGAGTAGATGGTGTATCTGGGTCGAGGTATGTGTGTACACCATTATTTCAGGTTTTGACACATTTTTTAACTTTTCCCTCCTAGTTGTTCCAGAAGTCACCATTGGCAAATCCTCGGAAGATTGGCATGAGGGCATGGGAAAGGCAGAACTTACATGTCACGAAAATGGGAATCCTGCAGCCAACGACTTCTCTTGGCGAAGGTGATGGTCCATTGGTATTGTGTACAGTGGGAGTTAATGGGAAGGCATTTGGATCCATTGGGAATGTGTACAGTGGGAGTGAATGGGAAGGGGTTTGGGTCCATTGGGATTGTGTACAGTGGGAGTGAATGGGAAGGGGTTTGGGTCCATTGGGATTGTGTACAGTGGGAGTGAATGGGAAGGGGTTTGGGTCCATTGGGATTGTGTACAGTGGGAGTGAATGGGAAGGGGTTTGGGTCCATTGGGATTGTGTACAGTGGGAGTGAATGGGAAGGGGTTTGGGTCCATTGGGATTGTGTACAGTGGGAGTTAATGGGAAGGCATTTGGATCCATTGGGAATGTGTACAGTGGGAGTGAATGGGCAGGGGTTTGGGTCCATTGGGATTGTGTACAGTGGGAGTGAATGGGAAGGGGTTTGGGTCCATTGGGATTGTGTACAGTGGGAGTGAATGGGAAGGGGTTTGGGTCCATTGGGATTGTGTACAGTGGGAGTGAATGGGAAGGCATTTGGATCCATTGGGAATGTGTACAGTGGGAGTGAGTGGGAAGGTGTTTGGGTCCATTGGGATTGTGTACAGTGGGAGTGAATGGGAAGGCATTTGGATCCATTGGGAATGTGTACAGTGGGAGTGAGTGGGAAGGTGTTTGGGTCCATTGGGATTGTGTACAGTGGGAGTGAATGGGAAGGGTTTGGGTCCATTGGGATTGTGTACAGTGGGAGTGAATGGGAAGGGGTTTGGGTCCATTGGGATTGTGTACAGTGGGAGTGAATGGGAAGGGGTTTGGATCCATTGGGATTATGTACAGTGGGAGTGAATGGGAAGGGGTTTGGGTCCATTGGGATTGTGTACAGTGCGAGTGAATGGGTAGGGGTTTGGATCCATTGGGATTGTGTACAGTGGGAGTGAATGGGAAGGGGTTTGGGTCCATTGGGATTGTGTACAGTGGGAGTGAATGGGAAGGGGTTTGGGTCCATTGGGATTGTGTACAGTGGGAGTGAATGGGAAGGGGTTTGGGTCCATTGGGATTGTGTTCAGTGGGAGTGAATGGGAAGGGGTTTGAGTCCAGGGATTGTGTACAGTGGGAGTGAATGGGAAAGGGGTTTGGGTCCATTGGGATTGTGTACAATGGGAGTGAATGCGAAGGGGTTTATGCTTGGAAAGTTGGACTCACATCACTGCTCTCTTGGTAATTACCTTTAGAATGGAAGGCTCCTTGCCTAACAACAGCGTACCACAGGGAAACAAATTGATGTTTCATAGCCCACTTTCCATCAACGATGCTGGAACCTATGTCTGTGAAGCAACCAATAAAATTGGAAGCAGAACTGCGCAAGTCAGTATTAAAATAACCGGTGAGTTTCTTACTTTGAGCCCTCCAATTCCTTCAGACACCGATAATCAATCCCTCGGAAAATTGTTGCTGTTCCTGTCCTGGGAGTGTTTGATGGGGACAATGTAGAGGGAGCTTTACTCTGTATCTAACCCCGTCCTGTACCTGTCCTGGGAGTGTTTGATGGGTACAGTGTAGAGGGAGCTTTACTCTGTATCTAACCCCGTGCTGTACCTGTTCTGGGAGTGTTTGATGGGGACGGTGTAGAAGGAGCTTTACTCTGGCTCTAACCCCGTGCTGTACCTGTCCTGGGAGTGTTTGATGTGGACAGTGTAGAGGGAGCTTTACTCTGTATCTAACTCCGTGCTGTACCTGTTCTGGGAGTGTTTGATGGGGACGGTGTAGAAGGAGCTTTACTCTGTATCTAACCCCGTGCTGTACCTGTCCTGGGAGTGTTTGATGGGGACAGTGTAGAGGGAGCTTTACACTGTATCTAACCCTGTGCTGTACCTGTCCTGGGAGTGTTTGATGGGGATTGTACAGGGGGGCTTAACTCCGTGTCTAACCTTGTGGTCCATCTGTATGTTAATCTCTCTCTTTCTCTTTCTTCTCCAGATTCCAAAGAGAGCAGTGTGAACATGCTGTCCATGGCATTTATAGCCATTGCTGCAGTGGGTGTCTTGCTGCTCGTCACTCTGGTGGTAGCTGTCGTTGCTGTGAACCATTACCATAAGAAGAAAACTCAGGAGATGGTGTTCAAATTGTAAGCACCCACCTATTGTCCTGCTTTCAGAGAGACAACGCGGGTCTATTGGGATTGTGCACAATACAAGTAAATTAGATGGGGTTTGCTCACTTTCGGAAACATTGGGTTCCATCCTTGCCCCGCCACCTCTTCCCCACCCCAGCCCCACCCCAACGCACACACACCATCTTCTGACCCCGACAGTTTCATGAGGCAGGGAGCATTCCTAATTGAACGAGAGAAGTCCGGATTGAATGTGGGCAGAGGGCCAGTGTGGTGGAAGTTATAGAACATAGAACATAGAACATAGAACAGTACAGCACAGAACAGGCCCTTCGGCCCTCAATGTTGTGCCGAGCCATGATCACCCTACTCAAACCCACATATCCACCCTATACCCGTAACCCAACAACCCCCCCCTTAACCTTACTTTCATTAGGACACTACGGGCAATTTAGCATGGCCAATCCACCTAACCCGCACATCTTTGCACTGTGGGAGGAAACCGGAGCACCTGGAGGAAACCCACCCACACAGGGGGAGGACGTGCAGACTCCACACAGACAGTGACCCAGCCGGGAATCGAACCTGGGACCCTGGAGCTGTGAAGCATTTATGCTATCCACCATGCTACCCTGCTGCCCCCATTGAACACAATGAAATGTTGCCAGGGACGGAACGGTGACGCAGTGGTTAGCACCGCTGCCTGACGGCGACGAGGACCCGGGTTTTGATGCCGACTCCGGTTCACTCTCCGCGTGGAGTTTGCACACTCTCCTCGTGTCTGCGTGGGTCTCACCCCCACAACTTGGAGAATGTGGGTGGATTGGTCACACTAAATTGCCCCTTCATTGGGAAAAGAAAATTGGGTACTCAGAATTTATGAAAAGCCAGAACATCAGGAATGGTTGTGATTGGGATCGGCTGTCGGAAAGGATAGAGGAGTCACTTGTGTCTTTCAAATGGGCGATAGGCCAATAATTGAAGACTGAAACTTTGCTGAAAGAGCGGGCTGAGCACAATTAATTGGGTAAACCTTGCATAGAGTCCGCAGCAGCATTAAGGGATGAATGGAGTTCTTCTGTAACATTGTACAAAGAGTTTTCTTTTGAGTAGAATGGGAGAATGTTTCCAGAAGAATTGAGTGTTTTCTGTTGGAGAACTGAGTGGACTGATGTGTACATTGGAATTGAATGAGGAAACGTTTGTACTTGAATGGAGTGTGGGAATGTTTGAATGGAGTGTGGGAATGTTTGAATGGAGTGGGGAATGTTTGAATGGAGTGGGGAATGTTTGAATGGAGTGGGGAATATTTGAATGGGGCGGGGAATGTTTCAATTGAGTGTGGGAATGTTTCAATGGAGCGGGAAATGTTTGAATGGAGTGGGGAATGTTTGTCTTTGAATGGAGTGGGGGAATGTTTGTCTTTAAATGGAGTGGGGAAAGTTTCAATGGAGTGGGGGAATGTTTGAATGGAGTGAGGGAATGTTTGAATGGAGTGGGGAATGTTTGAATGGAGTGGGGAATGTTTGAATGGAGAGGGGGAATGTTTGTGTTTGAATGGAGTGGGGAATGTTTGAATGGAGTGGGGAATGTTTGTATCTGAATGGAGTTGGGAATGTTTGAATGGAGTGGGGAATGTTTGTATTTGAATGGAGTGGGGAATGTTTGAATGGAGTGGGGAATGTTTGAATGGAATGGGGATTGTTTGAATGGAGCGGGGAATGTTTGAATGGAGCGGGGGAATGTTTGAATGGAGTGGGGAATGTTTGAATGGAGTGGGGAATGTTTGATTGAAGTGGGGAATGTTTGAATGGAGTGGGGAATGTTTGAATGGAGTGGGGGAATGTTTGATTGGAGTGGGGAATGTTTGAATGGAGAGGGGGAATGTTTGAATGGAGTAGGGAACGTTTGAATGGAGTGGGGGAATGTTTGATTGGAGTGGGGAATGTTTGAATGGAGTGGGGAATGTTTGAATGGAGTGGGGGAATGTTGGAATGGAGTGGGGCATGTTTGAATGGAGTGGGGGAATGTTTGTATTTGAACGGAGTGGGGAATGTTAGAATGGAGGGGGGAATGTTTGAATGGAGTGGGGCAATGTTAGAATGGAGGGGGGAATGTTTGAATGGAGTGGGGGAAAGTTTAAATGGAGTGGGGAATGTTTGAATGGAGTGGGGGAATGTTTGAATGGAGTGGGGAATGTTTGAATGGAGTGGGGAATGTTGGAGTGGGGAATGTTTGAATGCAGTATGGAATGTTTGAATGGAGTGGGGAATGTTTGAATGGAGTAGGGAATGTTTGAATTGAGTGGGGAATGTTTGAATTGAGTGGGGAATGTTTGAATGGAGTGGGGGAATGTTTGAATGGAGTGGGGATTGTTGGAGTGGGAATGTTTGAATGGAGTGGGGGAATGTTGGAGTGGGGAATGTTTGAATGGAGTATGGAATGTTTGAATGGAGTGGGGAATGTTTGAATGGAGTGGGGAAATGTTTGAATGGAGTGGGGAATGTTTGAATGGAGTGGGGAATGTTGGAGTGGGGAATGTTTGAATGGAGTGGGGGAATGTTTGAATGGAGTGGGGAATGTTTGAATGGAGCTGGGGAATGTTTGAATGGAGTTGGGAATGTTTGAATGGAGTGGGGAATGTTTGAATGGAGCTGGGGAATGTTTGAATGGAGTTGGGAATGTTTGAATGGAGTGAGGGGAATGTTTGAATGAAGTGGGGAATGTTTGAATGGAGTGGGGAATGTTTGAATGGAGTAGGGATGTTTGAATGGAGTGGGGGAATATTTGAATGTGATGGGGGAATGTTTGAATGGAGTGGGGAATGTTTGAATGGAGTGGGGGAATGTTTGAATGGAGTGGGGAATGTTGGAGTGGGGAATGTTTGAATGGAGTGGGGAATGTTTGAATGGAGCTGGGGAATGTTTGAATGGAGTGGGGAATGTTTGAATGGAGCTGGGGAATGTTTGAATGGAGTGGGGAATGTTGGAGCTGGGGAATGTTTGAATGGAGTGGGGGATGTTTGAATGGAGTGGGGGAATGTTTGAATGGAGTGGGAATTGTTTGAATGGAGTGGGGAATGTTTGAATGGAGTGGGGAATGTTTGAATGGAGTATGGAATGTTTGAATGGAGCGGGGAATGTTTGAATGGAGCTGGGGAATGTTTGAATGGAGTGGGGGAATGTTTGAATGGAGTGGGAATTGTTTGAATGGAGTGGGGAATGTTTGAATGGAGCGGGGAATGTTTGAATGGAGTGGGGAATGTTTGAATGGAGCGGGCAATGTTGGAGTGGGGAATGTTTGAATGGAGTGGGGAATGTTTGAATGGAGCTGGGGAATGTTTGAATGGAGTGGGGAATGTTGGAGTGGGGAATGTTTGAATGGAGCTGGGGAATGTTTGAATGGAGCTGGGGAATGTTTGAATGGAGCGGGGAATGTTTGAATGGAGTGGGGAATGTTTGAATGGAGCTGGGGAATGTTTGAATGGAGCGGGGAATGTTTGAATGGAGCGGGGAATGTTTGAATGGAGTGGGGAATGTTTGAATGGAGCGGGGAATGTTTGAATGGAGTGGGGAATGTTTGAATGGAGCTGGGGAATGTTTGAATGGAGCGGGGAATGTTTGAATGGAGTGGGGAATGTTTGAATGGAGCGGGGAATGTTTGAATGGAGCGGGGAATGTTTGAATGGAGTGGGGAATGTTTGAATGGAGCTGGGGAATGTTTGAATGGAGCGGGGAATGTTTGAATGGAGTGGGGAATGTTTGAATGGAGCGGGGAATGTTTGAATGGAGTGGGGAATGTTTGAATGGAGCTGGGGAATGTTTGAATGGAGCGGGGAATGTTTGAATGGAGCGGGGAATGTTTGAATGGAGCGGGGAATGTTTGAATGGAGTGGGGACTGTTTGTATTTGAGTTGACATATTTGAATGGCGTTAGGGTTAGGGACAGGCAGGGGTGAAATTGGCTGTGGGAGGGGAGGTGATCAGTCGGCACTCAGCCATGCAGTGATCCAGCCGCTGGGTTCTCTCTTCAGGGAGGAGATTTCCACCATGTCACGCCAGCCCTCAATCCGACGCTGCAACTCCATGTCGGCCTCAGTGGATGCCAGGCTTCAAGATGGAGGTGGAAGTCGGGAGAATGTCGTAAGTTAAAGAGCGGCCTGTCGGCCTTCAGACCCAAAGGAATGAAAAGGAGGGATGGGGCGGGGAATGGGGAGGGGGAGGGCGGGGAATGGGGATGGGGAGGGCGGGGAATTGGGGGGGAGGGGAAAGGGGGGGTTGGGGAATGGGCGGGGAGAGGAGGTTGGTGGTGGAGGGGTAGGGGTGTGGGGAGGAGGAGGGGAAGGTGGGAGAGGGGTAGGTGAGAGGGGGAGGAGGGGACATAGGGGGTGAGGAGGTAGCGGAGAAGGGTGTAGGGGGGTGGAGGAGGGGTGAGAGGGTTGGGGAGTGGTGGAGGAGGGGTAGGAGTGTGGGGAAAGGGGGGTGCAGGAGGGGTGAGGGGGCGGAGGAGGGGTTGGGGGGTATGGGGAGGGGGTAGGGGGTTGGGAATGGGGTTATTGGGAGAGGGGTGAGGGAGGAGGGGAGGTAGGGGGTGAGGGGGTAGGGGAGGGGTGAGAGGGGGAGGGGAGTGGTGAGGATGGGATAGAGGTGTGGAGGAAGGGGAGTGGGGGAGGGGTAAGGGTTGGAGGAGGGGTTAGGGGGTGTGGGGAGGGGTTAGGGGGTTGGGAATGGGGTATTGGGAGAGTGGTAGCAGGGTGGGGGAGGGGTGAGGGGGTGGAAGAGGGGTTTGGGGGTATGGAGAGGGGGTTGGGGGTTGGGAATGGGGGTAGGGGTGGGAGACGTTGAGGGGTGGGGGAGGGGGGCAATGGGGTTGCATGGGGAGGGGGGTATAATGGCATTGTGGCTGAAGGGAAGGTTTTGATTCAGCTCACTGAGAATAGGCCCAAAGCCTGGGCCTTGGTGTTGACGTTGTTCCATCTTTGGATCGGCAGCTGGAGCAGGAGCCGATATTACAGGAGGCAGCAGCGATGAGAATGCAGCAGCATCAACAGCAGCAGTTGAGGAACAGTTCCCGAGACCTGCAGAACGCCAGCGAAGAGTTAATGCTCCCGCCAGCAGCCTTTGGCAGCCATCGATACAGCCTGAGGTCAACTACAAGTGACAACCCCCTGACGGCAACATACCAGCTGGGGCAATTCCGCTACAGCCTGAATAACAACCTGCGATACAGCTGGCGAGAGAGGATGGTGGGCTCTGCCCAAAGGACTTATCCACCACCCATCCCACTCGGCAACCACAGGAACAGCACGAGGGACATGACGGGGACCCCAGATCAAGTAAGAACATACACCGTGAAAAAATACTGCAACATGGGTTACATACAGAGTAAATCTCCCTCTACACTGTCGCCATCAAACACTCCCAGGACAGGTACAGCACGGAGATAGATACAGAGTAAAGCTCCCTCTACACTGTCCCCATCAAACACTCCCAGGACAGGTACAGCACGGGGTTAGATACAGAGTAAAGCTCCCTCTACACTGTCCCCATCAAACACTCACAGGACAGGTATAGCACGGGGTTAGATACAGAGTAAAGCTCCCTCTACACTGTCCCCATCAAACACTCCCAGGACAGGTACAGCACGGGGTTAGATACAGAGTAAAGCTCCCTCTACACTGTCCCCATCAAACACTCCCAGGACAGGTACAGCACGGGGTTAGATACCGAGTAAAGCTCCCTCTACACTGTCCCCATCAAACACTCCCAGGACAGGTACAGCACGGGGTTAGATACAGAGTAAAGCTCCCTCTACACTGTCCCCATCAAACACTCACAGGACAGGTATAGCACGGGGTTAGATACAGAGTAAAGCTCCCTCTACACTGTCCCCATCAAACACTCCCAGGACAGGTACAGCACGGGGTTAGATACAGAGTAAAGCTCCCTCTACACAGTTTCCATCAAACAGTCCCAGGACAGGTACAGCACGGGGTTAGATACAGAGTAAAGCTCCCTCTACACAGTCCCCATCAAACACTCCCAGGACAGGTACAGCACGGGGTTAGATACAGAGTAAAGCTCCCTCTACACTGTCGCCATCAAACACTCCCAGGACAGGTACAGCACGGGGTTAGATACAGAGTAAAGCTCCCTCTACACTGTCCCCATCAAACACTCCCAGGACAGGTACAGCACGGGGTTAGATACAGTGTAAATCTCCCTCTACACTGTCCCCATCAAACACTCCCAGGACAGGTACAGCACGGGGTTAGATACAGAGTAAAGCTCCCTCTCGTTAGGTACTAATTTTCTCAAAATATATCTCAGGATTCTAACCCGTGTTTTGTTCTTTCTCTCCGTGTCTTTCCCCTGCTCTTTCCCTCTATCTGTATGCCTCTCTATTCTCTCTTTCACTCCGTCTCTCACTCTCTTTTTCTCTGTCTTTCCTTCTCCTCTCTGTCCCTCTGTGTCTCTCGCTCTCCCTCTGTGTGTGTGTGTCTCTCCCTATCTTGTACATTCTGTAACTCGCTTTATCTCTCCGGCTCTGTCTCCCTTTCTCTCTCTCGCTCTCTTTTTTTACTCTCACTGCCTTTCTGTAATGTTGCTTTATTTGTGTCTCTGTTCCTCTGTCTCTGACTCTCTCTCTCTCCATCTCTCTCTCTGACCCCGTGTCCCTCTTTCTCTCTGCCTCACTGTCTCTGTCTGTTGTGCCTCTTTCTCTGAATCTCTCTCTCTCTCTCTTTGTCTATCCTTATCTCTCTCTCTCTCTCCCGCTATCTTCCTGTGTTTCTCCCTCTCTATCTCCCCATCCCTCCGTCTCTCTCTCTCTCTCTCTTGCTACCTCCCTGTGTCTCTCCCTCTCTATCTCCTCCTCCCTCCGTCTCTCTCTCTCTGGCTCTCTCTTGCTACCTCCCTGTGTCTCTCCCTCTCTATCTCCCCCTCCCTCCGTCTCTCTCTCTCTTTCTCTCTCTTGCTACCTCCCTGTGTCTCTCCCTCTCTATCTCCCCCTCTCTCCGTCTCTCTCTCTCTGTCTCTCTCTCACTACCTCTCCCTCTCTATCTCCCCCTCCCTCCGTCTCTCTCTCTCTGTCTCTCTCTTGCTACCTCTCTGTGTGTCTCCCTCTCTATCTCCCCTTCCCTCCGTCTCTCCCCCTCTCTGTCTCTCTCTTGCTACCTCCCTGTGTCTCTCCCTCTCTATCTCCCCCTCCCTCCGTCTCTCTCTCTCTCTCTCTTGCTACCTCCCTGTGTCTCTCCCTCTCTATCTCCCCCTCCCTCCGTCTCTCTCTCTCTGTCTCTCTCTCGCTACCTCTCCCTCTCTATCTCCCCCTCCCTCCGTCTCTCTCTCTCTGTCTCTCTCTTGCTACCTCTCCCTCTCTATCTCCCCCTCCCTCCGTCTCTCTCTCTCTCTCTTGCTACCTCTCTGTGTGTCTCCCTCTCTATCCCCTCCTCCCTCCGTCTCTCTCTCTCTCTCTCTCACTACCTCTCTGTGTGTCTCCCTCTCTATCTCCCCTTCCCTCCGTCTCTCTCTCTCACTACCTCTCTGTGTGTCTCCCTCTCTATCTCCCCTTCCCTCCGTCTCTCCCCCTCTCTGACAGGTCGAGGTTCTGCCAAGCCAGAACCTGACTCCCTCACCCTCGGTGCCAGAGTCACAGACGGACGATGAGGAGGAGGTTATCGAGAGGGTGCAGTCCATCCACGCTGCCATGGGCCACTTCTATCCGCATAACGGAACACTGCGTGCCAAACCGACGGGCAACGGAATCTACATTGCCAGGAGAGAGCACTGCGTCTGAATTGTCTGTTGTCCCAGACAGGAGGGAAACATGTTTTTTTTTATATCCACTGTGTGTTGTGTGGGCGGACAGGAGGTGACACTTAGACACGCCCAAACCGCACAGTATCTGCAGGGAGTCAATCACTTTTCTCCACCTTCCTCCTCTTTCTCATCCGCGAGCTGCCCCCCGGCGGCAACATCCGAAGGCCCTGCCTTCCTTTCTGCCTGTGCGGCAGCGACACCCACCTCTCCCTCACCACCCCCCCCCTTCAGACACCTCCCGCAGTTACTAACCCATCAGACTGCTTATTTGACTTCCAGTCCGGGATGAGCGGAAATTCCCTCCAAGTCAATATTGGGAAGACTGAAGTCGCCGGTTTCGATCCCCGCTCCAATCTCCCCACCCTCAACCCACTGACTCCCTCAGTGCTAAACGCCTGCTCCCTGCCGACCTTTCTCAAAGTTAGTCTTTCAAGGGGGCGTCGCTGGCTCGGCCAGCTATTGTTGCCCAACCCTGACTGCCCCTTGAGAAGGTGGTGCTGAGCCTCCATCTTGAGCTGCTGTAGTCCCTGAGGTGTAGGTACACCCACTGTGCTGTTAGTGTGGGAGTTCCAGGACGTTGACCCAGCGACAGTGAAGGAACGGCCGATACATTTCCAAGTCGGGATGGTGAGTGAGTTGGAGGGGAAGCTCCAGGTGGTGGGGTTCCCAGGTATCTGCTGCTCTTGTCCTAGATGGTAGTGGTCGTGGGTTTCGAAGGTGTTGCCTGAGGAACCTCAGTGAGTTCCTGCAGTGCATCTTGTAGACGGTACACACGGCTGCCACTGTGCGTCGATGGTGGAGGGTTTGAATGATTGTGGAAAGGGGGAACAATCAAGCGGGGCTGCTTTGTCCTGGATGGTGTCGAGTTTCTTGAGTGTTGTTGGAGCTGCACTCATCCAGGCAAGTGGAGAGTATTCCATCACACTCCTGACTTGGGCCTTGCAGATGGTGGACAGTTTTAGGAGGTCAGGAGGTGAGTTACTCGCCACAGGATTCTCAGCATCTGACCTGCCCTGGTAGCCACAGTATTTATATGTTTAGTCCAGTTCATGTAGCCCCCAGGATATTCATTATAGGAGATAGAGCGGATGTCAAGGGGCGATGGTTAGATTATCTCTTGTAGGAGATCACCACAATGGCCCCCTTCCCTCCCTATCCTCCAGCCCCTACAAGCCTCCCTATCTCTGTAACCTCCTCCTGTCCCTACAACCCTCCCTATCTCTGTAACCTCCTCAAACCCCTACAACCCTCCCTATCTCTGTAACCTCCTCCAGCCACTACAAGCCTCCCTATCTCTGTAACCTCCTCCTGTCCCTACAACCATCCCTATCTCTGTAACCTCCTCCAGCCCCTACAACCTTCCCTATCCCTGTAGCCTCCTCCAGCCCCTACAACCCTCCCTATCTCTGTAACCTCCTCCAGCCCCTACAACCCTCCCTATCTCTGTAACCTCCTCCAGCCCCTCCAACCCTCCCTATCTCTGTAACCTCCTCCAGCCCCTGTGACCCTCCCTATCTCTGTAACCTCCTCCAGCCCCTACAACCCTCCCTATCTCTGTAACCGCCTCCAGTCCCTACAACCCTCCCTATCTCTGTAACTTCCTCCAGTCCCCTACAACCCTCCCTATCTCTGTAACCTCCTCCAGCCCCTACAACCCTCCCTATCTCTGTAACCTCCTCCAGCCCCTACAACCCTCCCTATCTCTGTAACCTCCTCCAGTCCCCTACAACCCTCCCTATCTCTGTAACCTCCTCCAGCCCCTACAATCGCTCCCTATCTCTGTAACCTCCTCCAGCCCCTACAACCCTCCCTATCTCTGTAACCTCCTCCAGTCCCCTACAACCCTCCATTCCCACAATCCTCCAATTCCGGCCTCTTGAACATCCCCATTCCCATCGCTCCACCCTTGGCGACCGTGCCTCCAGCTGCCTGGGGTCTCTCGGCTCTGCAATCCCCATCCAGACTTCTGCCCCCGCTTGCTTTCTCTCTCTCTCTCTCCCCCTCTCGCTGCTTAAATCCCCCCTCCTTGATCGACCTTTGGTTGACCTGTCCCTGCCATCTCCTCATGTGGCTCAGTGTCGAACCGTGTTTGATAGTGAGCCTGTGAAGCAGTTTGGGATGTTTGTATTCACTGACAGCGCTATTTAAATAGAGAGTGTTCATTATCCTCTGGCTTATGTTTGACATTTTGGTCTGAGCTGGCTCGAAAGATTTTGGCTCTGTAAAGATTCCGTGTCTGAGTTCA
The DNA here is from genome assembly GCF_902713615.1 of Scyliorhinus canicula. NCBI lineage: Eukaryota > Metazoa > Chordata > Chondrichthyes > Carcharhiniformes > Scyliorhinidae > Scyliorhinus > Scyliorhinus canicula. The sequence goes on from NC_052151.1 coordinate 200,716,641, forward strand.
GCTGTTAGGATCTGTAAAAAGTTGTAAATTTGTACATAACTGTATAAATATTCTGTAAAATTACAACTCATTTTTTGGTTTAAAACTCTTGGCCTTCGTTTCTGTGTCCAAAACCTTTCCGGCTGGTGGGTATGGGATTGAGTCTCATACAGTCTCGAGAATGACTGTTTTCCTCTCTCTCTCTAAACTCCTCTCTGTGGTGATGAGCATCACTGTAGATACACAAGGGGTTAATGTAAATACACGTAGACTAGCTAGACACGAGAGGGAGCACCAGAGACATGACACACAGACACTCAACCAATAGGCCAGTAAGATAGGACACGACCAATGGGCATTCACGATACACACAGAGGTGACACTACCACAGGAGGGCATTACACCAAACCCATATAAAAGGACACAGCACACATGATCTTCCTCTTTCCAGTGGAGACACTCAGTGAGTACAGGCACAGGGTTGATTCAACACATCACACCGACCACGTGGATTGTAGCAGACTGGTTCGTCAGTCTGAGTAGCTATAGCAGGATTAACAGGAGAGTCGAATCCAAGTAGGAGAATCGATAACAGTTTAATAAATCATAGATCATAGAATTTACAGTGCTGAAGGAGGCCATTCAGCCCATTGAGTCTGCACCAGCTCTTGGAAAGAGCACCTTATCCAAGGTCAACACCTCCATCCTATCCCCACAACCCAGTAACCCCACCCAACACTAAGGGCAATTTTGGACACTAAGGGCAATTTATCATGGCCAATCCACCTAACCTGCACATCTTTGGACTGTGGGAGGAAACGGGAGCACCCGGAGGAAACCCACGCACACACGGGGAGGATGTGCAGACTCCGCACAGACAGTGACCCAATCCGGAATCGAACCTGGGACCCTGGAGCTGTGAAGCCATTGTGCTATCTACAATGCTACCGTGCTGCCAGTGTTAAAGCTATCTCCACGTCTGAACCTTCCTTTGTCAGAGTGCACATCAAGGAAGCAGCTTATGCTACGTCAAGAGCATAACAAAACACTCTCGATCTCCCCCTTTTGCTGTCTCCCTGTATGTGTGTGTGTGTGTGTGTCTAGCTCTCTGTCTCCATGGCCATGTTTCTCTCTCACTGGACGGAATCTTCCAATTCCGGTGATGACGAACCCTTCATGGATACCCTGGCAAGGTGGGTGGATCCAATGGCAAATCCCATTGACAGCTGTGGGACCAGATAATCCTACCACTGACCAATGGCAGGTCACCTCGCACCGCCAAGAAACACACGATGGAGAGGCCAAGGAATCTCATAGAACGAGGCCATTTGGTCCATCGAGTCTGCACCGGCCCACTTAAGCCCTCACTGCCACCCTATTCCCGTAACCCAATAACCCCTCCGAACCTTTTTGGTTACGAAGGGCAATTTATCACGGCCAATCCACCAAACCCAATCTCTCTCTCTCTTCCTCTCTCTCTCCTTGTCTCTCCCCTAGTCCATGTCTTTGTCTGTCTCCCTCTCTCTCTTTGCCTCCATGTCTGTCTCTCTTGCTCTCCATCTGCATTTCACTCCGTCTCTCTCTATCCCTCTCTTCGAGTCTCTTTTGTCTCTGCCTCTCAGTCTCACTCTCTCGCCGTGTCTCTGCCTTTCTCGTTCTCTCTCTCTCTCTTTCCCTCTCACTGTCTCGATCCCTCGCTGTCTCCCTTTCTGTCGTTCACTCTCGCTGTCTTTCTGTCTCATTCTCCATCTCTCTCTCTGTCCTGTTGACTCTGTCTCCACTGCACCCTCTCTTTCTCTCTCTCTGACGCTTTACCTCTCTCTCTCTCTCTCCCCATCTCTGTCACTCTTTCGCTCTCGCTGTCTGTATTTCTCACTCTTTCGCTCTCGCTCTCTTTCTTTCTCCCTGTCGCTCTGCCGAAGGTCTTGAAACAGGAAGTGGTTTTCTCGAGTTCTCGGGCCGCTTCCTGCCGGTGGGGCGGGGTGGAGAGGCTTCGTGAGCGGAGGGGGTTTTGCAAACGGATGACACTGAAGCATTTCACTGCCCCGCTGCACTGCAGGCCCATCAAGAGACCGTTCATTGGCGTCTCTCTCTCTCTCACTCTTCTGTCATTCTCTTTCCCCTCCCTCCCTCTCTGTCTCACTTCCTGTCAGGGCGGAAATTGAAATTCTGAAAAGGTAGCCGGTACCTGAATCCTCGGCCTAGTCCTCCCTCATCTCAGCCAGCGCGTCACCTATCTCGGGCCCCCTCCCCCCCGACCACCCCCACCGGTTCTCCTTGCAAAAATACTACAAAAAGCGGAGGGCGATTAACACTGGAAGAGGACGAGCCAGGAAGACGCTGTGACAGCGAAGAGGAAATGAGGGTGTGAAAGGGACGAGGAAAAGCGAGTGGGGAGAGAGAGAGAGAGAGAGACAGTGAAGGTAACGCAAGCCAGCATTTCTGGGAGAGGCTCGTTGGGCGGGATAACAGTGGCCTAACGCAAACTCCTTGCCAAATGTGGCCCAATGGGCACTAACCAATGTAGGCCACAGGCCCCACAGCCACCGGCTGGATGACAGGACGACACAGAGCGGGACTGCAAGTCAAGAACTGATTGGATGACCTCCTGGACCACGTCAACATCATGAAACGACAGAAAGGAAAAAAGAAGGGGAACACCAAGGAACGGGTGTTTGGCTGTGACTTAGTCGGTCATCTGGACATGTCGGGCCAGGAGGGTAGGTTCAGGGGGCCACACCCCCTCAATCTGTGTACTGATTTCTCCATGAGAGTGAGGGACTGAGAGACACCAGTCAGTGTACAGATATCTCCCTGAGAGAGAGTGAATGAGACACCAGTCAGTGTACAGATATCTCCCTGAGAGAGAGGGACTGAGAGACACCAGTCAGTGTACAGATATCTCCCTGAGAGAGAGGGACTGAGAGACACCAGTCTGTGTACAGATATCTCCCTGAGAGAGAGGGACTGAGAGACACAAGTCAGTGTACAGATATCTCCCTGACAGAGAGAGGGACTGAGAGACACCAGTCAGTGTACAGATATCTCCCTGAGAGAAAGGGACTGAGAGACACCAGTCAGCGTACAGATATCTCCCTGAGAGAGAGACTGAGAGACACCAGTCAGTGTACAGATATCTCCCTGAGAGAGAGGGACAGGGAGACACCAGTCAGTGTACAGATACCTCCCAGAGAGAGAGGGACTGAGAGACACCAGTCAGCGTACAGATATCTCCCTGAGAGAGAGACTGAGAGACACCAGTCAGTGTACAGATATCTCCCTGAGCGAGAGGGACTGAGAGACACCAGTCAGTGTACAGATATCTCCCTGAGAGAGAGGGACTGAGGGACACCAGTCAGTGTACAGATATCTCCCTGAGAGAGAGGGACTGAGAGACACCAGTCAGTGTACAGATATCTCCCTGAGAGAGAGACTGAGAGACACCAGTCAGTGTACAGATATCTCCCTGAGAGAGGAACTGAGAGACACCAGTCAGTGTACAGATATCTCCCTGAGAGAGAGACTGAGAGACACCAGTCAGTGTACAGATATCTCCCTGAGAGAGAAGGATTGAGGGACACCAGTCAGTGTACAGATATCTCCCTGAGAGAGAGACTGAGAGACACCAGTCAGTGTACAGATATCTCCCTGAGGGAGAGGGACTGAGAGACACCAGTCAGTGTACAGATATCTCCCTGAGAGAGAGACTGAGAGACACCAGTCAGTGTACAGAAATCTCCCTGAGAGAGAGGGACTGAGAGACACCAGTCAGTGTACAGATATCTCCCTGAGAGAGACTGAGAGACACCAGTCAGTGTACAGATATATCACAGAGAGAGAGGGACTGAGAGACACCAGTCAGTGTACAGATATCTCCCTGAGAGAGAGGGGCTGAGAGACACCAGTCAGTGTACAGATATCTCCCTGAGAGAGGGACTGAGAGACACCAGTCAGTGTACAGATATGTCCCTGAGAGAGACTGAGAGACACCAGTCAGTGTACAGATATATCACAGAGAGAGAGGGACTGAGAGACACCAGTCAGTGTACAGATATCTCCCTGAGAGAGAGGGACTGAGAGACACCAGTCAGTGTACAGATATCTCCCTGAGAGAGAGGGACTGAGAGACACCAGTCAGTGTACAGATATCTCCCTCAGAGAGAGGGACTGAGATACACCAGTCAGTGTACAGATATCTCCCTGAGCGAGAGGGACTGAGATACACCAGTCAGTGAACAGATATCTCCCTGAGAGAGAGGGACTGAGAGACACCAGTCAGTGTACAGATATCTCCCTGAGAGAGAGGGACTGAGAGACACCAGTCAGTGTACAGATATCTCCATGAGAGAGAGGGACTGAGAGACACCAGTCAGTGTACAGATATCTCCCTGAGAGAGAGGGATTGAGAGACACCAGTCAGTTTACAGATATCAACCTGAGAGAGAGGGACTGAGAGACACCAGTCAGTGTACAGATATCTCCCTGAGAGAGAGTGAATGAGAGACACCAGTCAGTGTACAGATATCTCCCTGAGAGAGAGTGACTGAGCGACACCAGTCAGTGTACAGATATCTCCATGAGAAGGACTGAGAGACACCAGTCAGTATATAGATATCTCCCTGAGAGAGAGGGACTGAGAGACACCAGTCAGTGTACAGATATCTCCCTGAGAGAGAGTGACTGAGAGACACCAGTCAGTGTACAGATATCTCCCTGAGAGAGAGAGAGACTGAGAGACACCAGTCAATGGACAGATATCTCCCTGAGAGAGAGGGACTGAGAGACACCGGTCAGTGCACATTTATCTCCCTGAGAGAGAGGGACTGAGAGACACTAGTCAGTGTACAGATATCTCCCTGAGAGAGAGAGACTGAGAGACACCAGTCAGTGTACAGATATCTACATGAGAGAGAGGGAATGAGCAACACCAGTCAGTGTACAGATATATCACAGAGAGAGAGGGACTGAGAGACACCAGTCAGTGTACAGATATCTCCCTGAGAGAGAGGGACTGAGAGACACCAGTCAGTGTACAGATATCCCCCTGAGAGAGAGGGACTGAGAGAAACCAGTCAGTGTACAGATATCTCCCTGAGAGAGAGACTGAGGGACACCAGTCAGTGTACAGATATCTCCCTGAGAGAGAGGGACTGAGAGACACCAGTCAGTGTACAGATATCTCCCTGAGCGAGAGGGACTGAGAGACACCAGTCAGTTTACAGATATCTCCCTGAGAGAGAGTGAATGAGAGACACCAGTCAGTGTACAGATATCTCCCTGAGAGAGAGTGACTGAGCGACACCAGTCAGTGTACAGATATCTCCATGAGAAGGACTGAGAGACACCAGTCAGTATATAGATATCTCCCTGAGAGAGAGGGACTGAGAGACACCAGTCAGTGTACAGATATCTCCCTGAGAGAGAGGGACTGAGAGACACCAGTCAGTGTACAGATATCTCCCTGAGAGAGAGAGAGACTGAGAGACACCAGTCAATGGACAGATATCTCCCTGAGAGAGAGAGACTGAGAGACACTAGTCAGTGTACAGATATCTCCCTGAGAGAGAGAGACTGAGAGACACCAGTCAGTGTACAGATATCTCCCAGTGAGAGAGGGACTGAGAGACATCAGTCAGTGTACAGATATCTCCCTGAAAGAGAGGGACTGAGAGACACCAGTCAGTGTACAGATAACTCCCTGAGAGAGAGGGACTGAGAGACACCAGTCAGTGTACAGATATGTACATGAGAGAGAGGGAATGAGCAACACCAGTCAGTGTACAGATATCTCCCTGAGATAGAGGGACTGAGAGGCACCAGTCACTGTACAGATATCGGCCTGAGAGAGACGGACTTAGAGACACCAGTTAATGTACAGATATCTCCCTGAGAGAGAGGGACTGAGAGACACCAGTCAGTGTACAGATATCTCCCTGAGAGAGAGGGACTGAGAGACACCAATCAGTGTACAGATATCTCCCTGAGTGAGGGACTGAAAGACACAAGTCAGTTTGCAGATATCTCCCTGAGAGAGGGACTGAGAGACACAAGTCTGTGGACAGATATCTCCCTGAGAGATGTACTTAGAGACACCAGCTAATGTACAGATATCTCCCTGAGAGAGAGTCAATGAGAGACACCAGTCAGGGTACAGATATCTCCCTGAGTGAGGGACTGAAAGACACAAGTCAGTTTACAGATATCTCCCTGAGAGAGGGACTGAGAGACACCAGTCTGTGGACAGATATCTCCCTGAGAGACGTACTTAGAGACACCAGTCAGTGTACAGATATCTCCCTGAGTGAGAGGGACTGAGAGACACCAGTCAGTGTACAGATATCTCCCTGAGAGGACTGTGAGACACCAGTCAGTGTACAGATATCTCCCTGAGAGACGGACTTAGAGACACCAGTCAGTGTACAGATATCTCCCTGAGAGAGAGGGACTGAGAGACACCAGTCAGTGTACAGATATCTCCCTGAAAGAGGGGGACTGAGAGACACCAGTCAGTGTACAGATATCTCCCCGAGAGAGAGGGACTGAGAGACACCAGTCAGTGTACAGATATCTCCCTGAGAGAGGGACTGAGAGACACCAGTCAGTGTACAGATATCTGTCTGAGAGAGAGACTGAGGGTCTCCAGACAGTGTACAAATATCACCCTGAGCGAGAGGGACTGAGAGACACCAGTCAGTGTACAGATATCCGCCTGAGAGAGACGGACTTAGAGACACCAGTCAGTGTACAGATATCTCCCTGAGAATGGGACTGAGAGACACCAGTCAGTGTACAGATATCTCCCTGAGAGAGGGACTGAGAGACACCAGTCAGTGTACAGATATCTCCCAGTGAGAGGGGGACTGAGAGACATCAGTCAGTGTACAGATATCGCCGTGAAAGAGAGTGACTGGGAGACACCAGTCAGTGTACAGATATCACCCTGAGAGAGAGGGACTGAGGGACACCAGTCAGTGTACAGATATCTCACTGAGAGAGAGGGACGGAGAGTCACCAGTCAGTGTACAGATATATACATGAGAGAGAGGGACTGAGAGACACAAGTCAGAATACAGATATCTCCTGAGAGAGAGGGACTGAGAGACACCAGTCAGTGTTCAGATATCTACCAGAGTGAGAGGGGCTGAAGGACACCAGTCAGTGTACAGATATCTCCATGAGAAGGACTGAGAGACACCAGTCAGTATATAGATATCTCCCTGAGAGAGGGACTGAGAGACACCAGTCAGTGTACAGATATCTCCCTGAGAGAGAGTGACTGAGAGACACCAGTCAGTGTTCAGATATCTCCCTGAGAGAGAGAGAGACTGAGAGACACCAGTCAGTGTACAGATATCTCCCTGAGAGAGAGACTGAGAGACACCAGTCAATGGACAGATATCTCCCTGAGAGAGAGGGACTGAGAGACACCAGTCAGTGTACAGATATCTCCCTGAGAGAGAGGGACTGAGAGACACCAGTCAGTGTACAGATATCTCTCTGAGAGAGAGGGACTGAGATACACCAGTCAGCGTACAGATATCACCCTGAGAGAGAGGGACTGAGAGACACCAGTCAGTGTACAGATATCTCCCTGAGAGAGAGTGACTGAGAGACACCAGTCAGTGTTCAGATATCTCCCTGAGAGAGAGGGACTGAGAGACACCAGTCAGTGTACAGATATCTCCCTGAGAGAGACTGAGAGACGCCAGTCAGTGTGCAGATATCTCCCTGAGAGAGTGGGACTGAGAGACACCAGTCAGTCTACAGATATCTGCCTGAGAGAGGGACTGAGAGACACCAGTCAGTGTACAGATATCTCCCAGTGAGAGAGGGACTGAGAGACACCAGTCAGTGTACAGATATCGCCGTGAAAGAGAGGGACTGAGAGACACCAGTCAGTGTACAGATATTGGCCTGAGAGAGACGGACTTAGAGACACCAGTTGATGTACAGATATCTCCCTGAGAGAGAGGGACTGAGAGACACCAGTCAGTTTACAGATATCAACCTGAGAGAGAGGGACTGAGAGTCACCAGTCAGGTTACAGATATCTCCCTGAGAGAGAGGGACTGAGAGACACAAGTCAGTTTACAGATATCTCCCTGAGAGAGGGACTGAGAGACACCAGTCTGTGGACAGATATCTCCCTGAGAGACGTACTTAGAGACACCAGTCAGTGTACAGATATCTCCCAGAGTGAGAGGGGCTGAGAGACACCAGTCAGTGGACAGATATCTCCCTGAGAGAGGGACTGAGGGACACCAGTCAGTGTACAGATATCTCCCTGAGAGAGAGGGACTGAGAGACACCAGTCAGTGTACAGATATCTCCCTGAGCGAGAGGGACTGAGAGACACCAGTCAGTGTACAGATATCTCCCTGAGAGAGAGGGACTGAGAGACACCAGTCAGTGTACAGATATCTCCCTGAGAGAGAGACTGAGAGACACCAGTCAGTGTACAGATATCTCCCTGAGAGAGAGGGACTGAGAGACACCAGTCAGTGTACAGATATCTCCCTGAGAGAGACTGAGAGACACCAGTCAGTGTACAGATATATCACAGAGAGAGAGGGACTGAGAGACACCAGTCAGTGTACAGATATCTCCCTGAGAGAGAGGGGCTGAGAGACACCAGTCAGTGTACAGATATCTCCCTGAGAGAGGGACTGAGAGACACCAGTCAGTGTACAGATATGTCCCTGAGAGAGACTGAGAGACACCAGTCAGTGTACAGATATATCACAGAGAGAGAGGGACTGAGAGACACCAGTCAGTGTACAGATATCTCCCTGAGAGAGAGGGACTGAGAGACACCAGTCAGTGTACAGATATCTCCCTGAGAGAGAGGGACTGAGAGACACCAGTCAGTGTACAGATATCTCCCTCAGCGAGAGGGACTGAGATACACCAGTCAGTGTACAGATATCTCCCTGAGCGAGAGGGACTGAGATACACCAGTCAGTGAACAGATATCTCCCTGAGAGAGAGGGACTGAGAGACACCAGTCAGTGTACAGATATCTCCCTGAGAGAGAGGGACTGAGAGACACCAGTCAGTGTACAGATATCTCCATGAGAGAGAGAGACTGAGAGACACCAGTCAGTGTACAGATATCTCCCTGAGAGAGAGGGATTGAGAGACACCAGTCAGTTTACAGATATCAACCTGAGAGAGAGGGACTGAGAGACACCAGTCAGTGTACAGATATCTCCCTGAGAGAGAGTGAATGAGAGACACCAGTCAGTGTACAGATATCTCCCTGAGAGAGAGTGACTGAGCGACACCAGTCAGTGTACAGATATCTCCATGAGAAGGACTGAGAGACACCAGTCAGTATATAGATATCTCCCTGAGAGAGAGGGACTGAGAGACACCAGTCAGTGTACAGATATCTCCCTGAGAGAGAGTGACTGAGAGACACCAGTCAGTGTACAGATATCTCCCTGAGAGAGAGAGAGACTGAGAGACACCAGTCAATGGACAGATATCTCCCTGAGAGAGAGGGACTGAGAGACACCGGTCAGTGCACATTTATCTCCCTGAGAGAGAGGGACTGAGAGACACTAGTCAGTGTACAGATATCTCCCTGAGAGAGAGAGACTGAGAGACACCAGTCAGTGTACAGATATCTCCCAGTGAGAGAGGGACTGAGAGACATCAGTCAGTGTACAGATATCGCCGTGAAAGAGAGGGACTGAGAGACACCAGTCAGTGTACAGATATCTCCCTGAAAGAGAGGGACTGAGAGACACCAGTCAGTGTACAGATAACTCCCTGAGAGAGAGGGACTGAGAGACACCAGTCAGTGTACAGATATCTACATGAGAGAGAGGGAATGAGCAACACCAGTCAGTGTACAGATATATCACAGAGAGAGAGGGACTGAGAGACACCAGTCAGTGTACAGATATCTCCCTGAGAGAGAGGGACTGAGAGACACCAGTCAGTGTACAGATATCCCCCTGAGAGAGAGGGACTGAGAGAAACCAGTCAGTGTACAGATATCTCCCTGAGAGAGAGACTGAGGGACACCAGTCAGTGTACAGATATCTCCCTGAGAGAGAGGGACTGAGAGACACCAGTCAGTGTACAGATATCTCCCTGAGCGAGAGGGACTGAGAGACACCAGTCAGTTTACAGATATCTCCCTGAGAGAGAGTGAATGAGAGACACCAGTCAGTGTACAGATATCTCCCTGAGAGAGAGTGACTGAGCGACACCAGTCAGTGTACAGATATCTCCATGAGAAGGACTGAGAGACACCAGTCAGTGTATAGATATCTCCCTGAGAGAGAGGGACTGAGAGACACCAGTCAGTGTACAGATATCTCCCTGAGAGAGAGGGACTGAGAGACACCAGTCAGTGTACAGATATCTCCCTGAGAGAGAGAGAGACTGAGAGACACCAGTCAATGGACAGATATCTCCCTGAGAGAGAGAGACTGAGAGACACTAGTCAGTGTACAGATATCTCCCTGAGAGAGAGAGACTGAGAGACACCAGTCAGTGTACAGATATCTCCCAGTGAGAGAGGGACTGAGAGACATCAGTCAGTGTACAGATATCTCCCTGAAAGAGAGGGACTGAGAGACACCAGTCAGTGTACAGATAACTCCCTGAGAGAGAGGGACTGAGAGACACCAGTCAGTGTACAGATATGTACATGAGAGAGAGGGAATGAGCAACACCAGTCAGTGTACAGATATCTCCCTGAGATAGAGGGACTGAGAGGCACCAGTCACTGTACAGATATCGCCTGAGAGAGACGGACTTAAAGACACCAGTTAATGTACAGATATCTCCCTGAGAGAGAGGGACTGAGAGACACCAGTCAGTGTACAGATATCTCCCTGAGAGAGAGGGACTGAGAGACACCAGTCAGTGTACAGATATCTCCCTGAGAGAGGGACTGAAAGACACAAGTCAGTTTGCAGATATCTCCCTGAGAGAGGGACTGAGAGACACAAGTCTGTGGACAGATATCTCCCTGAGAGATGTACTTAGAGACACCAGCTAATGTACAGATATCTCCCTGAGAGAGAGTCAATGAGAGACACCAGTCAGGGTACAGATATCTCCCTGAGTGAGGGACTGAAAGACACAAGTCAGTTTACAGATATCTCCCTGAGAGAGGGACTGAGAGACACCAGTCTGTGGACAGATATCTCCCTGAGAGACGTACTTAGAGACACCAGTCAGTGTACAGATATCTCCCTGAGTGAGAGGGACTGAGAGACACCAGTCAGTGTACAGATATCTCCCTGAGAGGACTGACAGACACCAGTCAGTGTACAGATATCTCCCTGAGAGACGGACTTAGAGACACCAGTCAGTGTACAGATATCTCCTTGAGAGAGAGGGACAGAGAGACACCAGTCAGTGTACAGATATCTCCCTGAAAGAGGGGGACTGAGAGACACCAGTCAGTGTACAGATATCTCCCCGAGAGAGAGGACTGAGAGACACCAGTCAGTGTACAGATATCTCCCTGAGAGAGGGACTGAGAGACACCAGTCAGTGTACAGATATCTGTCTGAGAGAGAGATTGAGTGACACCAGACATTGTACAAATATCACCCTGAGCGAGAGGGACTGAGAGACACCAGTCAGTGTACAGATATCCGCCTGAGAGAGACGGACTTAGAGACACCAGTCAGTGTACAGATATTTCCCTGAGAATGGGACTGAGAGACACCAGTCAGTGTACAGATATCTCCCTGAGAGAGGGACTGAGAGACACCAGTCAGTGTACAGATATCTCCCAGTGAGAGGGGGACTGAGAGACATCAGTCAGTGTACAGATATCGCCGTGAAAGAGAGTGACTGGGAGACACCAGTCAGTGTACAGATATCACCCTGAGAGAGAGGGACTGAGGGACACCAGTCAGTGTACAGATATCTCACTGAGAGAGAGGGACGGAGAGTCACCAGTCAGTGTACAGATATATACATGAGAGAGAGGGACTGAGAGACACAAGTCAGAATACAGATATCTCCTGAGAGAGAGGGACTGAGAGACACCAGTCAGTGTTCAGATATCTACCAGAGTGAGAGGGGCTGAAGGACACCAGTCAGTGTACAGATATCTCCATGAGAAGGACTGAGAGACACCAGTCAGTATATAGATATCTCCCTGAGAGAGGGACTGAGAGACACCAGTCAGTGTACAGATATCTCCCTGAGAGAGAGTGACTGAGAGACACCAGTCAGTGTACAGATATCTCCCTGAGGGAGCGACTGAGAGACACCAGTCAGTGTACAGATATCTCCCTGAGAGTGGGACTGAGAGACACCAGTCATTGGACAGATATCTCCCTGAGAGAGAGGGACTGAGGGACACCAGTCAGTATACAGATATCTCCCTGAGAGACAGGTACCGAGAGACACCAGTCAGTGTACAGATGACTCCCTGAGAGAGAGGGACTGAGAAACACCAGTCAGCGTACAGATATC